>NC_056728.1:1050595427-1050786434 GCF_019279795.1 Protopterus annectens
GGAGAGAATCATCTTGGACTTTATCAACAAGTACATTGCTGGCCCTCAAATTCTTGACTCAACCCAGTTTGGCTTTATTAAGGGCAGATCATGTCTGTTAAACCTAGTGGAATTCTTCAGAAGTATCACCAAAGCCCTGGATGAAGGCAAGTTAGTAAATGCTGCCTATCTCAACTTGGCCAAGAGCTTTGACATACTCCTCCACTCAGGCATCTGTGAGAAACTCACCTAGCTGGGAATTAACCCATATGTCATTAGACAGGTAGCCAACTGGCTCACCAACAGGATGCATACAATAATACTTGGGGATTCCACCTCTACCAGCAGACCTGTTACCAGTGATGTTCCACAAGGGTCTGTGCTGGGCCTCCTACTGTTTGGAATCTATTTCTCAGAAATTCAGGTGATAACAGATGGTCTGTGGTTCACCAAGTTCACTGATGACTGCAAACTATGTGCAATCATTGAATCCCCAAATGATGTCTGTATACTACAAAATGGGTTACATACAAAAATGTTTGTTCCCAAAGAAACAGACTTAAACTTAACCCAAAAACATGCACTATTATCCCTTTCAGCAAAGGAGAGGTACCTACAAATTGCACTATTAATAATACCCCCCTAAGTTCCAACACAGAGGTGAGAGATTCAGGAATGCAGGTTGATAGCAATGTCAGCTTTGATTATCATGTCTCTGCAGTAGTAAGGAAGGCCTTTTACGTTGCATACTTCATAGATAAGGCCATAGCATCCAAGACTAAGGATGCTATCAATCCACTGTACTCATCCCTCATCAGACCAATAATAGAGTACAGTGCTCCCTTTTCCATGTACCTCACCAGACACCTGCAGCAGTTGAAGAGACCTAAGAGGTTTCCATCAAGAAAATCCAGGGACTTCAACACATGACCTACATGGACAGACTGAAAGTCCTGTCACTGTAAACTGTATCATATAGACTGCTGAATGGCAACTTGTGCTTGGCCTATAGAACACTCTCTAACCCTGCCTTAATGGAAATGTTGCACTTCTGCTAATCAATTGGGACAAGACTCATTCACTGTAGGGACTTTAACCTAACCTGCAACTACGATATCAATAGGGCATGCTGGAGAGACAGATATGTCTCCCAGAGATTTTTATTTATTTATTTAACATTTGTTTACCAGGAAAGTCCAACTTGGATCAAGCCAATTTTCAGCACAGGCCTGGGGAGAAATGCTCCAAACACGTCTTTGTAATGTGGGAGGAAACTGGAGCACCCGGAGGAAACCCACACAAATGCATGAAGGACATGCAGAATCTGTACAGAAGGCACTCCAGCTGAGAATCAAACCGGAGAACCTCTTGCTGTGAGGTGACAATGCAAACAGCTGCACCATTGTGCCATCCAGACTGTCACTGCTATGGAACAAACTCCCAATTCACATGAAACTGAGCTCATCAATAACCATATTTAAGCATAACTTGGACAATTGAATGGGACATTGTAAAATTACCATGGGAGTTTCACCTATGTCACTCTTAGACAGGGGCAACCAGTGCTGATCATTGATTCGCACATATGGACTACACATCTTGGTCCATAAGGGAACAATGGTACAACTTCACTTGGCTTGAAAATGCCCTAGGGCTATAAGCTTAGTAACCTCCTATGACCCTAGGGCCATTATGGTTGTAGCCTCATATGAACCTATGAACCTATGCAGGCCTGCCAACATCTTGCCTCACACATGTCCTGCTGATGTCATGTACTATTAAGTTCAGCTGCAATCTTGCAAAAGTCAGACTTGTGCCATGGTGCTTACGTTAATTACTGTGTTCTGTAGTCTGAGTACTTAGGTGGGGGTTCTACTCTCACTGCAGTCAAGTGTGTGCATGTGTGTGTGTTTGTGTGTGCTCTCGCTTGATATTACAGAGGGTTTTTTACCGCAGCATGTGGGACACTGTTATTACCATATTCAGACACTGCTGATGTCATCAGCTATATCAGATATCTGGATATGCAGTCATCCTACCACGGCATGGTCAGACACTGTCCTGGAAGCCAGGCGGATGTTACTCCATCCTATACAAGACAGATTACAGTAACATGGCTTTTAATCTATCCACATACATCATGGCATGGTTTGTAGGCCCTGTGTTTGTCCTGCAAAATCATTAAAGAGAGAGGTTAGAATGTAATAATACACATTGCAGTTTCTGACTTCACAACCCTTACTAAATCATTCTCTATACAGTTGTGAAATTTTGATGCTATCAACTGTCTAACTTTTCAAGGCCAATAAAAATCAAAGGTACAATGAGCAGTTCAGCAACACAAAAGCAGATGCACTAAGCCCTAAAAGTTAGCTACGCACCCCGAGCATTAGACACAGCCTTTGTATCCCTGAATCCAAAAGGTAGAAAACAGAGATATGGCACAGTTATCATCACTTGCACAGGGTGTTATGTGGGGCGGAGGGGGTCAGGAAGCCAAGGCTGACACAAAAGATTGGTAAGTGTGTGTGAGTAAGAAGGAGAAGAAGGTAGACATTGGGATAAAACAACAAATGGCCAGTGAGAGAAAATGAGTAAGTGTTGTGTGTGTGTGTGTGTGTGTGTGTGTGTGTGTGTGTGTGTGTGTGTGTGTGTGTGTTTGTAGTGGTCCTCAGGGTGAAATTGGTGTGTGAGTGTCTGCAATGAACACAGCCAAGCTCTGTGCTAGCTCTACAGCTTGGTCTGTCAGACAGGTGTGAGCTGTGCATGTTAGAGGTGGCAGTTCTTCATTGTTGTTCCTGACCATAAGAACGGGCTCTGCCATGAGTTGCACTGGCACCTCCACGCCCAAGGTCAGATGCAGTGCTGCTACCTGAAGGTGAACAATGTCTGCTGGATGAGCTCCCTTCATGGGGATGGCCAGGACCACAACCCCATGGCCTGCCACATCTGGGTGTGGACAGCACACTCACTGATGGAGCAGTGGAACTACTGCCATTAAGGGAGTGTGATCAGGCACAGCCACTTTGGCTGACTGCAGATGATGTGGCTGACCTATGCCCACAAGGATGCTGTTCCCCTCCCAGCAGATGTTCCATCACAGACACTGCTCGTTCCATGACAGACACCCCTCATTCCAACATGTCATTCATCTGATCGAATGACTCTGCAAAATGGTGGAGGCAGTCACACATATCAGATTGTACCACATCCACAACCCTGAGCATTTGTCTGAAGCACTGATGGGAATGTGTCTGGGCCTCCATGATGGCCCTAAACATACATTGAGTGGCATGGGAAGTGAAACTTGTATCAGGTAGAGGGGGGACAGCAGGCCCCCCTCTGCACACCCCTATCAATCCTTCTGTGTGGCACCTCACCCACATTTTTGCTACAGCCAGACTCAACTGGCAATTAAGTCGCCACACTTCCTGATCAATGTCCTCGCCCTCCACCTGTCCAATATCTGTGGGATCACTGGAATGGGTAGGCACTGGCCTACTGGCTGTGTCCAAGGAAAATGCAGGGGATGGATGCATGTCAACCTCAGTGTCAGATTCAATATCTGCACCGCTGGACTATGCCTCACTTTGTCCAACATCATCAACAGAGTCTGCTAATACACTGACGTCAGGTGGCACAGGGCCCACACTCCCACTGTCATGATCACTTGTGATAAAAAGCAAGAAGCACAGGAATAATTTAATACCTGCATTAGTATAGTGCAATATATGCTAATAAACTAACAGTGCTGTCACCATCACAGACAGTACAGCAATACACACAACAGGCCTGAGATCAACATCACACACTACAATATTTCTTTAAATTGCTCAACAGTACTGACATAAAAACAATTAACAGTAACACAGAGGTAATACATTTAACCTTTTATATGTGCATTAAGTCTGATGTCAAAAAGAACATGGCTGACAACTCCAACCTAAGCCTATAACTGTAGCAATCTTCAATTCCCCCCAGAAAAAAAACACATGACACAGAATTAACTTATTAATTTCAACTGTTTTACTATACAACAGGATTCAACTGTCCAGATAACAAAGCCTACCTGGAAGCTTCTCCTGGGACATGCTTGCTGTCTCAGAAGGTGTTGTGCCCACATCCAGTACATGCTGTTCTGCACTCTCCAGGGAGCTGTTTGGATCTCTGATATTGGCCAGGAACTATTCATGGGGGTTAGTGGGGGTTCCCTAGCAGGCCCTTCTCCAGTTGCCATTTGGTCACAGCTCACTGCAGCTGCTAGCCTGCGTGCAGTACTGATCATGTCAGTGGCCCTGTGGTGCTCCTGTTCATATATGCCTAGGCCAAGATGGAGAAGGGTTTTCAGGCCATGGTAAACTTTTCACAACCTACATGACATGGAAATTGTAGAGTGCTATAGGGTGGATAGGGACACACTACTGGAACTCTGTGACATCTGCCACTCTCAGATCAGAGCCAGAGCCAACTGAAGGGAACCCATTGCAGTGGAAACTAAAGTATGTGTAGCCCTTAGAATCTTAGCTACAGGTACCTTTCAGAGACCAACAGGGGATATTCTGGGCCTGTAACAGGCATCAGCAACCAGGATCCTCCACCAGTTCCTGAATGCTATGCCTTCAACATGCCCGTGAGCACATATATTTTCCCTCTGAGGCGAGGGCCAGAAATATGCAACAGTTCTACCAGGTAGTGCACTACCCTAAAGTACTGGGTGCCATAGACTGTACTCATGTAGAAATTAAGGCACCACCCAGGGAACAGGGTAGGCTCTACATTAACAGAAAGGGCTACCACTCTATCAACTGTCAAGTCATGTGTAATGCAAAAGAAATCATCTTGAACATATGTGCTGGCAGCCCTGGCAGTTACTATGACTCACATATATGGCACACCTCCCAAATTTACCAAATGTTTGCTAGGGGGGTATCTACAGGGTCATTTACTGGGGGATGCTGGCTAAGCACTGGAACTGTGGCTGATGACACTCATCAGAAATGCACACTCACCCACAGAAGAATGTCATAATGAGGCACACACTCAAACTGTCACAGGTTGTGTGTTTGGGCCACTGAAGTCAACGTTTTGGTGCATAGATACATCTGGGGAGCCCTGCAGTATAATCCATGGACATGTACATAAATCTCCACAATATATGCCATGCTACACAACATAATTCTGAGGAAACAGCTGCAGCAGGATCAGAAAGAGGAAGAGGAACACATCCCCACCACCAATGCCAAGGTCACCACAGTCGCAGGCAGATGAGGAGTCAGAGGGGGAACCACCACCAGCTGCTGTGGGTGTAGGCATACATAGGCAAGTTCAATATGCCCTTGCATTGGCTAAGAGACAACACATAGCGCACTCACTCACCACCTAGGGGCTAAAATCTTCCTCCTACTCACATACATATATTAACATTGATGCTAGGCAACTCACACAACATTTGCCTTCCCATTTATTGGCTGTGTACTGCTTGCATCAGACAGAGTCAGCCCTGAACTAAAATGGTGTCAACTGCTGCACTTACAAGGTAAGTCCTGAACCTGGAGTGTATTGTTTAATAATATTTTGGTATATCCTTGTAGTTCATCACTTGGTACAGTAAGCAAGTAAAAGGTGGGAGATTTGTACAGAAATGACCTTAACATGACAGTAGAAACGTATTTAACTTATATGTGTCCATTAGTAAGTAGTAGGCCTCAGGCATCAAAGATTCACATTGTCATACCTCTCAAAAGTATCGATGATCACTGCTTGCCCTCATTTTAGCACCATATGTTTTTAATGGAAAATCATTAATGAGAGATGTTAGACAGTAATGATACACATTGCAGTTTCTGACTTCACAACCCTCACAGGATCAAACAGGCAAGATGCAAAACAAGGAGAGTAAAGTAACAAGAGCAACATATCCTTGTTTGTGTCATAACAGTAACTTACCTTTGCTCCCCCCAAAAGAGCAGTCCATTCCCGTTTGTGCCATAACAGTAACTCACCTTTGCTCACCCCAAAAGAACAGTCTACGTTTGTTTGTGCCATAACAGTAAATCAGCTTTGTCCCCCCAAAAAGAACAGTGTGCCCTTGTATGTGCCATAATAGTAACTCACCTTTGCCCCCTCAAACATCATTCTGTGACATCCAACCTCCCCTTCAGTTGTTGGCAACTGCATATCATATTATTCCCAGTTAATATCCTCACAAATTTTAAGGCCAATGATATACAATGGTTTACACACTGCATGTCTCAGAGTACTGGTCAGATAATTGATGAATGACCAAGAAACACAGAGAGGTAAGACAGAGCTGTATATTTGCAAGCAATAATCATACAATGTTGTGTGATCACTAAATGTACTACATCCAAATATAACACATTTAATACATGTACAAATAACAGTTTATGGTTTGATATCAGTGTACATTCTGTTGTAGTTGATTGTGTGGAGAATGATTTCATTTCTTTGGTGCAAAGCTGTTTGTGTGGCAAAGAAGGATAAGGCACCCTCTCCTGTTTTCTGAAGGTGGATTAGAGTGACAGCTGAAGTCCAGACCTATGTAGAAATATCTGATGTGCACTATCATTTTCTACTGCGTATGTTATAGATTGCCTTTCCTCATTTTAGGTATTTCTCCCTTTTTTACTAGATAAGTAGACCACCCATAAAGTAGACAGGCAAAATAGAAACTGGATGCATTCAATCAATGCTATCACCTGTGGCAGCAGGTATAAGTGTAGGGCTGGAATACAGAGGGTCCTGGGTTCTAATACAATGTGTGCAACCTTTGTTTTACTGTTGTGACAATACAGTTTATAACAATGAACTGGAACAATAACTATTTCAACTGTCTTATGACAACAGGTGTTAGTGTAGACTGCCATACACCTGGTCCTGGGTTCAAATACAACATATTCCATACACTTTTACTGTTGTTTCACTTCCCATTATAGTCACTCTCACTTATAACACTTGACATAGTGTAGATGATATTATTTATATGTATGAGGGCTGAAGCACTAATATTGTGTCAGTTATTTCGCTATTTATCTATGTATTATCACATTTATTATCAAATGTATAACTGTGGGTATACTGTGTACTATATTCATGTAAGTGTATTTCTGCTCTCTGGACTGCTGCAACCTTCACATTTGTCAAACACATACAACTGCCTGTATGTCAACTAACATTGAAATTGCATTGCTTGTCACTGCTGCACACCACTTACCATCAGGCACCGTGTTTGCACAATGGTGCACAGTGTGCACAAACCCAGTAAATGTGATAAGTGGAATTGGTAGGAACCATCATTCTCCATTGCTCTTGATCCATGATAGAAATGACAGGTGTTCGTGGAGAGGGTGTGAGATTTAGGGCTTAGAGACGGGGTGTCCAGGAGTTCAAGATTTTTGTTGGACTCCTATTGAAACACCACAAATGCCAGGTTGCTGGAGGGGGACTATTCTGGGTCCCAGTATAAGTCAAAGGCTTGGGATAGTTTGGCCCGGGCTGTGATCAGTGCCACTGGTATCCCACACACTGGTGAACAAAGTAGGCAGCACTACAAAGACCTCTGGAGAGGAAGAGGGGTACCCTCAATGCTTGGATCAAGGAATTCAGGATGAAGGACATACCACACATATATAAGTATCAACTACAGAGAGTACATGTAAGGCTTAAAAGCTGAATATAGGCAATACTTGTATTCATAATGGCATTCTGTTCTGTTTTTCCACAGCTGCCATGGAGAGGGAGTATAATGTTAAGACATATGTCACTAGATTGGTGAGGATGAAGACGGCATGTAGTATGTATTCAGCAGAAGAGTAGTGTTATTGTAGCATTAAAAGTTAAAGGTAGCTTTTTGTGGTATTTTATACAGTTGTATCAAACTGAGCATGCATATCTCAACTGTAAAAGCAAGTATGCATGCATTAGCCTGTAGCACAAACAAAGATAACTTATTTTTTACAGTAGTATCAAACTGAACAAGCATATTCTGATTGTAAAAGCAAGTGTGCATACATTAGTCTGTATCACACACCAAGATTACAATATTAGACTTTAGTCAGTGGTGGTGGGTTGAAATACCACAATTCCCCACTATACAATAACTGTTAATTCTTCAGTTATGTGTAACTCAAAGGTTTAAAGTAAAAGCTCTATACCAGTGTCACACATGCCCTGCTGCAAACTGTAATCTGGATAACTGAAACATGCATATGTGTAATATATGCACACTTAAAGGAGTACTTGCTGCAATCTGTATTATCATGTTAGGAGCTGCTAGTCTTAAAGTAATAAGTTATCTCTTAGCGGGTGGTAGTCTTAAGAATAAAGGCTAAGATAACAGAATCAAATAATTGCATTAATGCATTGTATGTTACATATGAAGATAACTAATTTTATTGTTTATTTTTTTCTCTCACCCTAACCCTTATCTCCCTTTTTTTGTTTTATTTTATTATGTGTTGTCAAAATGTGTCCATGTCATCCATGTGTACCACATCATGAAATGCTCCCCAGCACAGCAGGGTATGCCTGCACCACAGGATCCACCTGCCCCCACTCCACCAGATCCAGCACCATTGCCCAGCACATCTGGGAGCCAACCTGGCAGTACCACCTCTGCTACTCCTGAACCACCTGTCCCCTCAAGTAGTTCTGTCTTGGACGATAGGCCAGTGCTTCCCTCCAGGAGCAGTGGCAGGGGTGGTAAGTTCATCACCTGCACTGAAATGCCAGAGATGGTGCATAGGGTTGAGCACCTCACTGTTGGTGCACTCCTACACCAAATGGAGGGGCTGCTGTCCCACATTTTATATAGGACCAGTAGGAGGAGAAGGAGACATCAAGTGCTCCAATCAGTGGCAGAGTGAGGTGACTGTAATGAGAGTCCTGTGAGTGAAGACTCAATTCTCATTGTCAACCAGATTGATGTTCATGGTTCCTGAATGTCACCACCAAATATTCCTCTCTCTCTCTCTCTTAAAAAAAAAAAAAAAAAAAGAGCACCTGTCCCACAAAAAATTGTCCCATACATAGCTCTCCATTTTGCAAATGTGTGAGGTGACAGTCCAAATTCAGCTAATATTCTGCATATGTTATCAGTTGTTACTATTGCAGAAATTAATAGCTATCGTTCTTTCCAACCTCTCTCCTTCACATTCCTGTATTGCTTATCATTTGTTCTTTTCCCTGCTTGCTACCCATTTCACCACTGTCCTATCTTCCCCATATCTTTTCTTTAATGCATTATTACATGATGGTGCACATCGCACTCCAATGTACACCAATGGTAAAGCAAAAGTAGTTAAAAGTATTAGATACAGCTGTACTCAAACTCAGTACCATCTGGCCTCAAAAAGGAACATATCACTGCATTAACACCTGCTGCCACAGAGTCAGTTAAGTAGCAGGTGTATTTCACAGACATAATACTGTCAGATTTTAGCAATGCTGTGACTAGAAGAGTTGCATGACATTCCCTTATGTACTAGTCATTCTTAAGGTCTTATTTTGGCCCATCACACAGTGCTGCACAAACAGGATAAGCATAGCCAAAACTTCCATTAATCCTCCATTGCCCATGATTGTGCTAACCACCACATTGCACAAACAATGGCCCAAAATGAATAATAAAAAACTGATAAAGAAAACACAATTTGCACACAAATGATGCATGTTAATGAAATAGAACCTGTGAATTGTGCGCTGCTTACTTGCATTTCCAGCCTTGACAGTCGTACATGTAACACTTTGCAAGTCTAACCTGACACACCCACCTGATGTAAGCATTCACAGTTCCATCCATTAAACACAACAGGGAGTGCCTGCATTATGTTTATATCCCTACATGGATACAATATTTTCGGATGATTCAGCAGTTCTAATGAGTTTAGACCTTATTTTTTTTTAACTCCCGATTAGGATACACCACCTCGCTCTCCCCTACTGGGCTGGTTATGTGGTAGTGCTGATTCGCTCACCCCCTGTACTCCTCTCCTGAAGGTCCGTCTCTACCTCCCGAATTATACGGACTCCATTCTGCAAAAGCCAAGTCGGCCTACCTGGACTTTTCCTGCTCACTAGTCTGGGCTTACCCAAAAAGAACCTCAGTGTGGAATCCCTTACCTATTTTTCTCAGTAAATTACTCCTCTCCTGAAGGTCCATCTCTACCTCCCGAATTATACGGACTCCATTCTGCAAGCGCCATGTCGGCCTACCTGGACTTTTCCTGCTCACTAGTCTGGGCTTACCCGAAAAGAATCTCAGTGTGGAATCCCTTACCTATTTTTCTCAGTAAATTACTCCTCTCCTGAAGGTCCATCTCTACCTCCCGAATTATACGGATTCCATTCTGCAAAAGCCATGTCGGCCTACCTGGACTTTTCCTGCTCACTAGTCTGGGCTTACCCAAAAAGAATCTCAGTGTGGAATCCCTTACCTATTTTTCTCAGTAAATTACTCCTCTCCTGAAGGTCTGTCTCTACCTCCTGAATTATACGGACTCCATTCTGTAAAAGCCAAGTCGGCCTACCTGGACTTTTCCTGCTCACTAGTCTGGGCTTACCCGAAAAGAACCTCAGTGTGGAATCGCTTACCTATTTTTCTCAGTAAATTACTCCTCTCCTGAAGGTCTGTCTCTACCTCCCGAATTATATGGACTCCATTCTGCAAAAGCCAAGTCGGCCTACCTGGAATTTTCCTGCTCACTAGTCTGGGCTTACCCGAAAAGAACCTCAGTGTGGAATCCCTTACCTATTTTTCTCAGTAAATGTATGTAGCCTTACACCAAACTCAATTATCTAAACATCCTTATTTGCTAGCCTGTCCCTCAGTGTGTGTGACTCAGCAGCCTACCGCAGACTGCAAAAATCCCCCTCTAACTGGTACTTACTGACCTCCAGCCTCCTATCCCATTTATTGCATCCCACTGGAGACTTACCTTCTTATTTCTTTTACCTCTACTTTTCTTTAACATAGTCACTTGCCCATTTGCTCTATTTTATTTCCCTGTCCCTCTCTACCTGCTTTTTCTCCTCTCTCCACTAGGTGGCAGCACAATCCCACCTTTTGCCTGCTCTTATTCTATTTAAATTTTTTTTTCTTTTTTATCCATCTTCACCTCTAAATACTTCTAAAGCCAACTATCCCACAACTTTACTCTACTTTCCCAACCTTATATATATTTTCTCTTCCCCTGTGTTGCTCTAGCTCTATCAAATTCCACCCAGCCTTACAGTACTTTCTCCTACTTACCTCAGCTCTTACCTGCAGTGGCTGATACTTTTTCAGCTGGACTCTTCTGCCCTGTTGCTCTACTCCTCCTTGATCCTTCCCTCCCACCTCTCTCTCCTAACAAACTCCCAGCATGCCCTTTCTACTATATTTATCCCCTCCCCCTCTACCTACTACCTCCCCAGAATTTACTTCTAGATGCCACTACCTCTTTAGCACCGTTTTTTTGAACTCCTGATTAGGATACACCACCTTGCTCTCCCCTACTGGGCTGGTTACATGGTAGTGCTGCTTCGCTCACCCCCTGGTATGTTTTTTGTAGAGAATAACAATTCTTTTTACTGCTCTGATGTTGTTAGGGATGAATTTATCTGCCAAGTTTGCCTAATGCTTGTTTAATTGCATTTGTTTGAGCAAATGCTCTGATGCTTATTTTAGAATACTGTCTGCAATTGCCTGTTTAAATGCGTTTTCTTAAACTAATGCTCTGATGTTTTGTAGTACAGGAATTTAACTGCTAGTCTACACTTTGCTTGCTTAAATGCGATTTCTAGAGAAGGAATTAATTGCTAGTCTGGAAACTGCTTTGTTTTAATTGTATTAATTTTGAACTGCTCTGTGATTAGTACTCGACTCAACTGGGACAAACAGGTGCAGTTTTTCACCCCCCCCTTGGCTTATTTTGTACTTTGCAGCTGTTTGGGATCTTTTTCTTCCCCTCGGCACTTAGTAGCGACTACACTTCCTCCTGAGTTAGTGCCTAAGAAAAGCATGTAATCAGTGACCATTCCTGCTACATGCAGTCTGTACCGAATGGGTCTGTGAGCTCTGTGAGTGCTGCAGGAGCCCCTTATATTTACTGTGTCAGTCAGTGAGCTTCTGCGAGTATTGCAGGAGCTTCTCATTTTATTCTACCACTGACTCCAGGTCTGTGAGTGCTGCAGGAGCCTCTCATATTTATTGTGTCAGTCAGTGAGCTTCTGCGAGTATTGCAGGAGCTTCTCATTTTATTCTGCCACTGACTCTAGGTGCCACCTTTTCTGCAAAGCCTTCCTAAAGGCGCTACCTGTAACTCATACTGCAGCCTACATTTTTTCCCTAGCCTACAGTGACTGCCTTCTAAGGCTTTACAGGAACTAACTCCTAAGCCTGATGATACTATATTTATGAAATTGGTATGCCTTCCACCAAAGCGCACATCATTTATCTCCCTCCCTCCGGTCACCAAGAATGGCTCCCCAAACACTGTTTGGAATATCGTACTGTGCCGGTTGTTATCTTAGTATTTTTCAACACTGAATGCCATTCCCTAAAGACCTAAGGTTTTTATTTTATCCATTTCTAACTTAGAACGCCATCCTATAAGGCGTCGTATTGTAACTACTCCAGAGCCTGCTTATCTGGTTTATCTTTTATCAAGAACGCCCCTTCAGGTGCTCAGAGTAAGTGCTCTTATAGCTAATGCTCCCATTTACCGCAACTCTAGCTACATTGTAGCAGAGAACGCTACTAATGTGTTTCACCCACAGTTCCTTGATACATTTGCTCCTTTTAGAGGTATTTTATTGAGCCTTATCACCTTATTTTAACTAACAGCTAGTATTTATTTAGCTTATAATAACTATACAGTGCCTAGCCTCTTTTATTTAGCTATTGTTATATATTTGCCTAGCCACTTTTTGAACTGCTGAGAGTTATATATTGCCTCCCCAGTTTATTCTACAAGTTTTGATAGATTGTTAAGGATTTTTCACACTTTGTCTGCCTAAATTAATGTTTATTCCAACTCTTTGCTTTAACAGTATATCTTTGCTTTAACAGTTTGTTTGTGTCTTTCGGCTTTTCCCGGTTAGGGGTCGCCACAGCGGAACTCCAGTCCGCTAATGATTGGTAGTGGATTTTTACGTACTGGGTTACCAGCCCTGACGCACAACCTTCAACGAAGGCACGCCCCATTCACATATGCCTCCACACAAAAGACGCTCTAGCTGAGAATCAAACAGGACAACGTCTTGCTATGAGGCGACAATGCTACCGCAGCACCACCACCGCAATTATTAATTACAATTCTCATATATTAAATTGCCTAGCCATCCTCTACACATTGTGTAGAGGTGCAATGCATTTATAATTTGTTTCAAATGTATCAGTTTGCCTGAACTTGTTATTGTACTACTGCATTTCTCTGCTCCCTTTACCAAACATCTAAATTGTATAACTGCATTTGACTTTGGACTGTACTAGTTGGTAGTGGTAATAATAAAACTTTCTATGCTGCTCTTTCTCCCTGTCTTCTCTTGCATTCTCCTTCAACAGCTGTTTTCTCAATCTTTACCTTCAATTTAACACTCCCTCACATATACCCTTCTTCCAGACCTACTCATCACTTTTCTTCCTTATATTTTTCCTCCATATCTACTCCAACTCCTATACTGTCTAATACATACATTCCTCCTCTTCCTCTCTTCTCCCTAATACTTACTTTTGTTTGTTTTTTTCCCCTCTCTTTTTACAGTACTCCTCTCCTGAAGGCCCATCTCTACCTCCCGAATTATACGGACTCCATTCTGCAAAACCAAGTCGGCCTACCTGGACTTTTCCTGCTCACTAGTCTGGGCTTACCCAAAAAGAACCTCAGTGTGGAATCCCTTACCTATTTTTCTCAGTAAATGTATGTAGCCTTACACCAAACTCAATTATCTAAACATCCTTATTTGCTAGCCTGTCCCTCAGTGTGTGTGACTCAGCAGCCTACTGCAGACCACAAAAATCCCCCTCTAACTGGTACTTACTGACCTCCAGACTCCTATCCCATTTATTGCATCCCACTGGAGACTTACCTTCTTATTTCTTTTATCTCTACTTTTCTTTAACATAGTCACTTGCCCATTTGCTCTATTTTATTTCCCTATCCCTCTCTGCCTGCATTTTCCCCTCTCTCCACTAGATGGCAGCACCATCCCACCTTTTGCCTACTCTTATTCTATTTTAAATTTATTTTTCTTTTTTATCCATCTTCACCTCTAAATACTTCTAAAGCTAACTATCCCACAACTTTACACTACTTTCCCAACCTTATATATTTTTCTTTTCCCCTGTGTTGCTCTACCTGTATCAAATTCCACCCAGCCTTACAGTACTTTCTCCTACTTACATCAGCTCTTACCTGCAGTGGCTGATACTTTTTCAGCTGGACTCTTCTGCCCTGTTGCTCTATCCCGCTCCGTTTGCCCTGCGGGCTCACTCCGCTCCCCTACCCTGCCCCCAATTCCCACCCTCCCCCAGTGCTCCTACATTTACCATCCCACACTCCCTCCCTCTTACAGCACCCAATCCCATCACAACATTACTCCTCCCTCTCCACCAACCACACCTTACTCAATACTCCTCATCCCATCCACCTGCCTTACCTATCTCTCTCTAATCTCCATAATCTTTTCACCTCAAATCAAACTACATCTACAAGGCCCTCTTTTATTACTACAATTCTTACCCCTACAGCACTCCTACTCCTCATTCTACTTCCTATGTATCATGCCACCTCTTATACCAACCTCCAACTACACCCTCCACCCCCACCTCCATACCCCAACCATTCAAGTCACTTCTACAACATCTCTGCCTCTCTAACCCCCTTCCACCCCACCTCTCTATTAACATTAAAACTCTTCCAAATCCCTTCTAATTTCTGCAAACCCAAACCCACACCCTATCATCCATTCCTAACCAAACACATTCCTAAAAAACGTATTCACCTTCTCTCTTACCTCTTCTTAGCAGGCGACATTCATCCCAACCCTGGACCAAACACTTCTCAAACAAAAAAACATAGCTCCAACATCAAATCTATCCATAAACACCTCAAATTCCTCACTATCAATGCCCAAAGTTTAGCTAATAAAATTACCCTCTTTCATGCCTGGCTCAACCATAACTCATCTGACACAGTAGCCATCTCTGAAACCTGGATAAAACCACAGATAACCAACTCAGAATTCCTTCCCCCTGGATTTCAATGCCTCTGATCAGACCACCTAAATAAAAGAGGTGGTGGAGTTGCACTAATTTATTCTAATCATTTATCAATTACTCCCTTCCCAAATCCTATTCTCTCCTTTAATAACGTTGAACTAGTGATTGGCATTCTAAAATGAAATGACCATAAAAGTATTTGCATCATTTCCCTTTACATTCCCCCTGGTAAGAACACCAGTACCTTGGAAGACTTCCTCTCCTGGACCTGCTCAAATATTAATCCAAAACTTACATAATGGGAGATGTAAATATTGACTGGCAAAAAATCATTGACCCTAATCCCACCTTATCAATCAATCTCTTCAACTTTACTCAACTTATTCACTCCATTACTAGGCCCAACAAAACCAGCTGCCCAGACTCCATCCTAGACTGGATCCTAGTGTCCCACCCTAACAAAATCACTACATCTGGTGTCACTCCCGACCCATTAGGAGACCACTTCCCTGCCTTCACCTATAGAGCCACATCCTCTTCCTCATACTCCCACCAGCTCCTACATACTCATAACCTAATTAACTTTAACCCCTCTACCTTCTCTGACTCCCTTAAGCTTACTAACTGGAACCCACTAAAAACCCTACCTCTAGACAAAGCCATTGACTTCTTCAACTCTACATTCCTTTCTGTCCTAAACTCCCTAGCTCCAATACGAACCAAAAGAGTTAAAGTCAAGACAGCCCCTTGGCTTACAAAAGAAACCAAGAAAATTATGCAACAAAGAGACAAATCTTGGAAGAGCTATCTCCATCATAAACAGCCTGAATTCTTACTAAAATACAAACAGCTGAGAAACCTAGCCAAAAAGCAAGTCATTATAGACAAACAATCCTACTACAACCACTTACAAATAAATCACACAAAGAACCCCAAACAATTCTGGAACTCTATTAACTCCCTTCTCAAACCTGGTACCACAAATAACCCCTGTCCTGACACTAGCAAATCTGACCAAGAAATTGCCAAACTATTTAACACCTTCTTCACCTCTTCGATTGCTGAGTTAACCAAAACCTTCCCCAATAACATCCCCCTACCCCTCCTCCCAAGCTTCCTCCCCCTCTCCTCCTACACCCCCTACGTTTGAACTTAAACCTGTATCCGCCTACCTCATAAAGAAACTTCTCTCCAACCTTAAACCTTGCGCCAATGCTCCTGACAACATTCTCTCCTCCTTCTTAAAAATTGCCTCTGACAATATTGCTCTCCCTATTAGCATCCTGATTAATAGATCACTACTTGAGTCTTATGTACCCAAACTATGGTGTTCTGCTTTTATTCTTCCACTCCACAAGGGTGGCAAAAACTGTAACTTCTCCAACTTCCGCCCTATAGCCATCCTCTCTCCAATCTCTAAACTTCTCGAAAAATGCATACACATGCAGCTCATGCCATTCCTAACCGAACACCAACTGCTCTCTCCTACCCAACACGGCTTCCGCCCTGGCTACAATACCAACACAGCCCTTCTCTCCTTTTTACACTCTTATCAATTCAGCTTGAGATTCTGGTAACTTAGTTTCATCTGTTCTATTAGATTTATCTAAAGCTTTTGATACCATCTCTCACACCCATCTACTACACCATCTATCTAACCTCAACATCTCCCCAAAAACTCTTTCCTGGTTCTTCAGCTATCTTTCAGACAGGTCCCAAGATGTGAAATGGGGCCAATCCTCCTCCACCTTCCTTCCCACCCCCACAGGAGTTCTCCAAGGTTCCATTCTTGGCCCTCTGCTATTTAACATCTTCATTAATGATTTCCACAAAGCCATTCCTAATACCAAAAGTGTCCAATACGCAGAAGATTCTACTTTGATCTGCTTTGCCTCCAACCAAACTGAACTCCAGTCTCTAACTCAATCTGCCTTCTCAACCACTGAAAAATGGATGCACCAGAACCACCTCTCACTTAACGCTAACAAAACTAAGATCCTCCTATTCACTCCCTCTAAATCCACTCCCATTGATAAAAACTCATTTCAAATTACCAGCCTTAACAACTCTATCATTGACATTGTTCCCTCCACCAAACTCTTGGGGGTCACCATCGATGAACACTTAAAATTCAATACCCATATCCAACGTAACATCAAGAAAACCCGCATAAAACTCGACCTACTGTACAGGAATAATCACTTCCTCTCTCCCTCTACTAGACATACCTTGGCCACTACATATCTCCTCCCATCCCTTCAATCTGGCGTTCCTCTGCTTACTAATCTATCTTCCACCCTTACCTCCAAACTAGAAGTATGCTACAATAAAATCTCCAGATTCGCCACAAAAGCAAACTCCTTCTCTCATCACTGCTCCTCCCTACAAACTTTAAACTGGCTTGAACTCCCCAATCAACTAGACTTCTTCCAAATTGTCACAGCCCACAAATTACTATTTCAACCCACCAGCTGCCCCACATTATCTAATATCCCCCAACCATATAGCCTCCCCAGACCCCTTAGATCCATTCACCAAAACCTTATTTCCATCCACAAACCTAAGTGCCCAGCTGGTCAGCTTTTATTCTCCTTTGCCCTAGCTTAAAAATGGAATGCCCTGCCCTCTACATTGAGGACCTGTGACAACCTATACACCTTCAAAAGACAACTTCACTCCTACCTGTTTCTTCACAGAAAATGTAACTGTACTCTTCACCCCATACCTCCCAAGCTCCCCTCTTCCTTCTCTCCTGGCTAACCTCCTTACCTTTCTAACCTCTCTCATAGACCTAGACTATTAATTGTAACCAATATCTGCACCCAGCCTCCTCATGCTCTATGCCTCTCATCCTTCCTGGATAATTTTTCTTTAATATCTTAGTTACTTAGTGAATGATACCTATTAGTCTGCTATTCTTTACCTGCTGTGTTTTGTAAGACTACATATTGACTGTAATGCAAATTATTTTTCTTTGTTATTTCAATATGTTATGTAACTTTGTATTGTGGTAATTCAATATGTGATGTAACTTTTTGTGGAGCTTTTCTCCCCGGGCCACCACTGAAAACGGGCTCTCGAGCCCAGTGGACCTCCCCGGTCACCAAACTGGAATAAATAAATAAATATTTGCATCTTCACCAAACTGACAGCCATGATCTTCCCCAGAAGACAACCATGTAGCTAGGGAAACTGAAAGGGAGACAAATTGCTTTTGTGTTGAACACAGAGGAGTACAGATGTTAAGATGATATGCCTGCATTTCATCAGCTAAATATTGCATATGCTGACATGTAACTTTGAATAGTCTGTTTAATGTTTATTATAATTATTTTGATCAGCACACACTTTTACACTTCTGTCTGCAGTACTTACAAGTGTACTGTTCATTTGGGGGTTAGGAACAAAGCTACATTTGTGTTGTTGCACAAAAAAGGATTTATGCGGCTATTGTTACTCTCCTTTTGTTGCATCCAGCCTACTGTCACATGTTAAGGTCAGTTCTGTACAAATCTCACATATTTTACTTTTTATTCTGTCCATGTAGACTCCTTTCCATGGCTGTATTCCAAAAGTTTTGGAATTCACTGGGAACCCTAGCACAGAGTCTATATGGCTGCTTTAGAGCTTATTGAATAGCTGTAATGTGTTGCCTTGGATGATTAGCATGCAGTTCAGATGCTTATGCAGTAATTGGCATGCACCCACGATAGTGTGCACCCCTGTACAGTGCTTACTGAATTTAAAAGTTTCCGCACCCATGTGTGCATCGCACAGCAATGCACACAAGGTGGAAAACCACTGTGTAGGCTTTATTGAATCCCACTGGGTATCTTTTTCATTGTTGTATCTCCCTCTTTTGTTATATACAAACATTTGTCTATTCCTAATGAATGTTCAACACTGTGTGTATATATATATATATATATATATATATATGCAAGCTATGTCATGCTGTTTTTCTAAGTGGTGTCTGTGTAAGCTATTGTATATTTTCTCTCATGTATGTATACTTATTTATATTTTGCATTCTTTTGATATCATGTAACCATATTTTATGTATATGTCAAAACTGAAAAAGAGTTCTATCCCAGTCAGACTTTCTGGTACGCAACAATAAATAAATAAATAAATAATCTGTATACAAAGCTACTTTTTTCTATCCAGATGTATTACTTACAGCCCAATATTTCTGAAGCCCTTGTACTCTGAGCCAGAGGATCTAAATAGATGGCAAACAGTAATGGCAATAGATGGCATCCTTGTCTTGTCCTTCTTTTAATCATTACTGTGTCTGTCAGTCACCTCCCACATTTTTTAATGGCTCTATACCCCTCATAGATATTGAAAATCAAATCTTTCCATTCCGTTGGGAATCCAAACAGCCAATTACCTCCCTCAAGAAGTCTCATCTGATCCTATTAAATGTCTTTTCCATGTCAAGACTCAACAATAGTCATTTTTTTTACATAGGGCATTTTCCTGTATCATCAGAATCCTAATATTATCAGATGTCTAGCCACACTGATCTATCTCCACTAACTTACCCAAGATCACAGATAATCTTTTTGCCAGTATCATCACAAACACATTATAGCTGTGATATAACATCAGATGATCCTTCCCATAGGAATGACTGCTAGCACTGCCCATTGCCAGGATTATGGAATGATTCCTTCCTTTAAGATGTTAAACAACTGCTCCAAATTGGAAGAATTTTGTCCCATTTCTCACCCAAATTTTCTTTCAGGATCCCATCTATTCCTAGAGGCTGACCTGTATTCTGTCTTTTACTAATCTGTCTTATCTCAGCCTCCTGAATCTCTATCATCAGTGAATGCTTTTTATCAAAATTTAGTTTATGCAACTCTAAAGACCGAAGGTATGCTTTTATTTTTCTTTCAATCTCTTCCTCAGTATTTTCTCCCCATTTGTAAAGTTCACTGTACATTTAGCTTCCACATATTGTCTCTAATTTTAACTATCTCTCTTCTATCCACTTTCTGCTAAGCCTTTGTGCTAGTAATTTTATTTTAGAATTATTTTAAAAAATGTATATTTCAAAGCCATTGCCCTACATTTGTTGACACAATCACTTTTTTAACTTCTTCCATTTGATTATAGGTTGATTGGTTAGTACTAGGCTATCTGCCCTTGCAGGTCATTTTTAAGCCTATCCAAATTTTCCAATCCAAAGGTAAGAATCAAACCCTGCATCCCATAAAGAATGGTTAAGGAAATTTAAGGATTAACCATTATGGTACCCCCCCAACTCAAAACATTTTCTCCAAACTGCTAGTTCAGAGAGGCCAGGAGTATGTAAGCTCATTATCTGTATTCTCATATTTATTCCCATTTCTTTTAGTTTCTTAACCATTACTTGTGCTACTAAATATATGATCCTGGTTTCCTGCAAAATCTCCCTTAATTTTTCCCCATTCCAAGCTCTTATTTTTTACTTTACACCTTCACATTTTTTATTGCTATGTCCTTCCCATGATTCAACTTCAGCAGTAGCTCTGCCAGCTTGTAGTCCCACCAAGTTCCAAAGAAATAAGTAGGAAAATTACAGTGCATATTTACCCTTTGTGGGACTTCTTTTCTAATCATAAACTGTATTGAAGCATAGTTACACAATACAATGAGATGGGTAATTCTGTTGCAAATCCAGCTTTTGTGCTCTTTCGAAATTTAGGCTTTATTTAATGTTGCTCAATTCCTATTCTTGGTTGAATAATATGCAAATTTAGCAGACTTCGCCACCATATCCATTCAGTCAGTCCAAAGACTTTCATGTATCTCCCTAGATAACATCCCTCTCTCATGACTTTCATTGTCATTGTTCCCCTGATACACCATCTGTTCTTGTAATTATGTTCCAGTCCCAGGCTATCAACATAAGCCACTGCACAAATGGAAGAATTATTTAGCATTTGCTTACCAGGAAAGTCTGACTGGGACACAGCCCATTCTCAGTGGAGGCCAGGGTAGAAATGCTCCGGACGCATGTCTTTTGGAATGTGGGAGGAAACAGTACCTGGAGGAAACCCAAGCGAATGCAGGGAAGACATGCAGACTCCTCACAGAAGGCACTCCAGTCGAGAACTGAACCAGAGAACCTCTTGCTATGAGGCAACAATGCTAACCGCTACACCACTGTGCCAGGGCCAGGAAAATGCATTTGTCTTTTATCATTGGTTTTGGTCTTTGGAAATGTATATACACAGCAGTTATGGGAAGCTTAGTAACCAACCAATTTTCCTTAACTGATACTTTCACTTGTAGCCCTTAACTCCTCTTTGATTTTCATTTCTACCTCTTTCTTACTAAGTATCAGTACTCCTCTCTTCTTCTTCTCATCTATACCTTTGTGGAATCCATGCATTTGGGGCTATATACTACAACACGGATGCCCCTTTGACTTAAGTGCATTTCCTACAATAATACTATTTGCAGCTCACTCTTTACTCTGTATGTTAACACTCTCTGAGCTTTCCTATCATCTACTATCCCATTCACATACCATACCAAGACTTCAATCCCTTAATGAATATAAGCTAGTCTTCATTCTAAAACTCCTGCTTTCACTTTCCCTCATTCCCCATTTCTAACTTTAGAATACCCCGTAGACCTCCTTATTATGTCCTTACTGTTTTTATCACAATTTTATTGTTTTTCCTCATTCCATTCAAGCATATCTCAATAACTGAATGCATCTTCATAGCTGCCTAACATATCTAGCTTTCTACCAAACTATAGTTATGATAACTAGTTCACCTACCCTTCCCTAACTGAACTTTAATAATACCTACAATATACAGTCTCATTCCATGTGTCTTCTTACTTTGTTAGCTTATGCTTTTATGTGGCAGTTTTATACATGCCAAGCTTCAGCATTGTTTTCCCATTAATATCAGTCTACAGCTATGCCATTGTGCTGGCCTGCATCAAGTGTAGCCATTTCTTTTTTTGTTTGTTTGTTTTTCTAACCAGCTGGGACAATCATTATCAAATTAGCCACCATTCAGTGGGATTTTCCCTTCTTTATTCCTCCCACCCTACTCAGCTGGCATTCGTTTCGACACTTGACTCACAAGCAAAGCCAGCAATAGACTCTCCCTATCCTATAAGGTGTCCTAACCTCAGCGACCAGGTTTTGGTGATTATTACTCATGACTCTTCAAGTCTGTACATTGTGAGAGGGAACAGAGGTCGGGAGACATACAATGGAATTGGAGCTGCACTCCTGTAGGGCTTGTTGACCCTAACATTGTTTTATATTGTGACAATTCTGTACAATGTACTATTCAGTCTTACCCCTCTCCTAGGCTTCTCCTTTCTCCATCTCCCTCAGCTAATCTCATAGTTTCTAAAGTTATCTTAATCCCAGAACTTGTACTTAACTACTCCCTTACTATCCAAGTATGCAGTTACTTAATTTTCCTAGCTCTTTATGAAAGGTAGGAAATGTCTGGAAACTCTGGATATTTGTATTACATATGTAGAAGAGGTGGAATATTGGTTTATTAATGCAACAGGCCTACCTTTTCTGTAACATCCAGTTACTCTCATTCATTCAAATGATCTTGCCCTCAGTTTTTCTAACTTATTCTTATGTCTGTTAAGGTATAACATATCAACTGTTATCCCCCTTATCCCATTGTTACTTCTTACCCCCACAAATATTGGTTTTAGATGCCGTCTTTCTATTTGTGAGTTTCACCATCCACTTCTTAAACTTTTGGTAATAAACAGGATATACATAAACATCTATGACCTCTAATTATTTAGAATTAAAGTCCTACATAGACAACAGAATACACTGTTTAAGTCCTTTGTACCACAACCTAGTGTTTCAGTTAGGTCTTTATTTTATTTATTTATTTGCCATTTGTTAACCGGGTTAGTCTGCCTGGGCAGGTGTCCTTTTTCAGCAGAAACCCGAGGAGAAAAGCTCCAAGTTACAATGTTTACAATTAGTAACAAAAGTAAATTACATATGTATAAAAAGAGAAAAATACAGATATAGACAAAAACATAAAGTGAGACTATTAATTGTGATTAAACATTATTAAAAAAGGTGCAATTAAAAACTTTACAATAACATGTAGGTGAATGTAGCTGTATGGTAATAATTAGGGGAAAGAAGAAAGGAAGGACTAGCAGACAGGCAAGTCCTAATTATAGCATAGAGTTAAGTCTAGAAAAATGGTGGGGGAGGAAGGGTATGTTCAGGAAAGACATATGTGAGAGTTGTAAGATGTACTAGAAAGTATTTAAGAAACTAGTTGCATAGATTACTGAAAATAGAGGTAGAAATCTTAGCAGCAGGGGTGTCTAGGATAGTGGAAAAAGAGGCAGTGGGTAGATGTGAGAAGAGGGTTCAGGAGGAAGATTATTTTAAGTAGGGTCTTTACACGGGCAGGACCAGGAGGTGCATAGGTAGTCCTTTAGGGCAAGTTTGAAGTTGAGTGAATTTGGGAGAGATCTGATGATGAGAGGGAGCTTGTTCCAGGATGTGGAGACTGCATGGCTATAAAGACATTTACCTATGGTTTTATTAGGTTTGGAAACTTGGAGTAGGTGTTGATCAGAGCTACGAACCTCATAGTTGGGGATGTAGGGGAGACGAGAGTTGTTAATGAGGGACAAGCTAGGGTTCGTAGGAAGATGGAGTGTGTCATGTGAAGTTGAGGCAGAAGGAGTTGGTTATGGAACTTTAGCCAGTTTAGTTTTTTTAGTGAGAGGCAATGGTGTGAGCGATAGGGAAGATTTGTGGAAAATCTAGCAATTTTATTATAAGTTTGTTCAAGTTTGTTTAAAAGATTTTTTTGGAGGTTGGTGAAAATAGGGGCAGCATATAGTAAAGTAGGAAGGAGGTAGGCTTGGGAAAGGGATACAATGGATTCTTGTGTAAGGAAGTTTTTATTTTTGTATACCAATCCCATTTTCTGGTGGGTCTTTTTAATGCAGCTGTTGATGTGGGTGTTGAATTTTAGTTTGTCATCTATGAGTATGCCAAGTAGTTTAGTGGGTGGCTCAGCCAGAATATTTGTATTGTTTAGGAATGAGATAGAGAAGGAAGATTTGAGGTGATGGAGAGGTGTGGTAAGGAAAAGAAGAAGTTTAGTTTTGTTGGGTTGAGTAGGAGTTGATTAGTAGTGAGCCCTCTTTCGACAGAGTGTAATGTGTGTTCTGTGAGGGTATGTAGGTCAGTTAGATTGTTAGAGGTAGCGATGATCACAGAGTCATCAGCATATTGTATAAGTTTAGAGTGGGGGCAGGATGAGAAGAGATCATTAGTAGAAATGTTAAATAGTAGGGGACCCAGGATGGAGCCTTGGGGGACTCCAGTAAGAATGGGAAGGAACAAGGAAGTAGCTGGCATCCATTTGAAAGAGTGAGCTCTATTTGATAGGTATGAAGAGAACCAGTTAAGGGTGGAGGTGGAGAGGTTGAAGGAAGACAGCTTGGAGAGCAAGAGGTTATGTGAAACAGTAATGAAAGCCTTAGTGAGGCCCAAGAAGAGGGAAGATACTAGTTTGTTGTTATTGAGAGAAGTGGAGATCAAGTTAGTGAAGGACAGTAGAGCGGTAGTGTACTATGGTGTAGGCAGAAACCATGTTGGGTAGGGGTGAGGAGATTTTCTTGAATTATATGTGACATGAGTTGTTTGTGAATACACTCCTCTAAGATTATTGAGACAGGGGATAGGATAGCGATATGCCTGAAATTTGAGGGGTCAGTGGAGTTACTGCCTTTGTGAGGGGAATAATATACAATTTTTTCCCATATTTGAGGGATTAGGTTTTCCTGAAATGACCTGTTAATAAGTATAGAGACTGGATAGGCTATGGAGGGGGCAGCTATTTTGAGATAAAGGGGAGGTAGGTTATCTACTGAAGGGGAGCAGGGTTTATGTTTAGAGAGTAGGAATCTTATAACAGTTGTGTGGATAGGTTTGATAGAAAAGGTGGTGTGGTTGGAGGGGGGTATTACGATTTATGTTAGATTTGATTAGTTTCTATATGGAGTCTATGAAGAATTAGTTGAGGGATGTAGCAGTTTCTAGGGGAGAGTGGTCTGGGGAGGGGTTAAGAGGGGAAGGATTACTTGGGTGTAAAAGTTTATTAATGGTACTCCAAAATCTTTTGGGGTAGGAGTGGGTTTTTTTTTTGAGGGTTCAGGTAAAAAAATGTTCTTATCAAGGTAGATTTGTTTTTTTGTGGTGTTATGAAGTTCTCTATAGAGTTGGAAGCTGGATGGGGTTCTACATTTGTTGCAGGTTTTCCACGCACAGTCTCTTTTCTGAATGTAAGAGAGCGTGGCTTTAAATCTCCAAGGTGCAAATTTAGTTCTAACACGAACTTTTCTAGTATGGGCTAGGGAGTTGAGAGTGTTAAGGAAGATGCTGTTGAATGTGAGGACAGCTTCTTCGAGGGGCAGGTGCTGGAGAAAGGACCAATTCATAGATGAGAGTGTTTGATTAAATAAATCAGGGTTTAAGTTGGATAGATTATGGCAGTCTCTGTATAGGTGAGTTTTGAATGGTTGGGATAGGGTAATGATCACTTAGTGTGTCAGGGAGAATAGTGGGGTTATGATAATGGTCGGGGTAAGAAGTAAGTATCCAGTCTAGAGTGGTGCTGGTGTTGGATTGATGATTAACACGAGTTGGGACGGTGATTAGTTGGGTGAAGCCATATAGGTTAATGCTGAAATTTATGTGATTGAGTTCACCATTTATCTTTCAATTTCCCCCAGATGACCAGGGTAAGTGAGTCCTTGACCCTTTTTATGCTTACTCATATTTTTGGTTTTCTTTAGCATTCATTTCTGAAAGAGTGTAACGAGTTTTGCTGGCACCCTCTTCAATGTGGCTGGGTCCTTCTTTTTAAGTTAGTCACTTTTCATATATCCCTCTCCTCCTTCATTTGAATTATATAATTCAGCCAGCCTTTTGTCCACATTATCAAAAACATGTTTTCCATCTAAATTTGGTTTGGCATCCAGGAGTTAAAATACCTTCAAAACTGCACAGTATAGCATCTGAAATTTGTGAATGGTAGATTGAGAAAGTTGACTTGACAGCACGTGTTTAAGTGGAGTTGTTATCCACATAGATTGTGGTATCTCTCATCTTTTAAATAGTGCTTTTCTTCCCAAAAATTGACATTTGATCTTTTATCATAAAATTCTGGAATATGACCAAGAGAGATCTGGGAAATTTGTTGGAGTTTCCACCTGGAAATATGGACTTTGTATGCCCTGCTGAGTAGGATCTCATCCCAAGGAATGTCAGTCCATTACTCTAGTCACTTCTGCATGAAAGCCAAAGTAGTCTGACCCTTGATCTGTTTGGGTATTCCTGAAAACCTTATGTTCTCCCTTCTGAACCTATCTTCAAGTTCTGCTAGTTTTTGTATTATGTTTTCCATCTTTAGATCAGCCATGTCTAATTTTCCATGCAAATTTTACCCACATCTGGAAAGTCCTGTAATGCATCAGAATGCATGTTTAAAGTTTCCTCGATCTGTATCAATCTTTTACTGTTGCTTATGTAGTCATTTAACATTGCACTACCCTTGAACACCTCCTTGGACATACAGTCTATTTTGGCCTCCAGTTTACTCACCAGCTTTTGATTAATCTCCATCAATGTGTCATCTGGTTCATGCCTAATCTCACACATCTCCTGCTTATCCTTTAGGTTAATGAATGCTTGCCAGTAAGTTAGCAATGACTTCTTTCAGGTATTTAAAGAGAATAAAGTTTCAGAGGATACTTCACTTTTAATCCATGTCTTTGTAGAGATATTTCAGCCATTTTACCAATTTTCTGCAAGCTGACTCTTGCATGTAATTTTCTGCACAACCGTAATATATTGTTTTGTACTTGGTAAATCCAGAAATGGACATTTCACTGTTATGGAATAGTTTGAGACAGTTCAAAGTCTTTTCAGGATATAAAATTAATGAAGATAAAACAGAGGTTATAGAGGTAAACTATGCACCCATGCATGAATTGGTTCAGCAATGCCCATATTTATGACGACATAATAAGATGAAGTATTTAGATAAATGGATTAAGAAGGATTCTGTTATTACAGCTAAGGATATGTGAGAAGAGGCTAACCAAAAGATAATACAAAAAAATAAGAAACTGGAAACTCTTGATTATGGAGATGGATAGTAAGGTACAAGCAGTGAAATGTTTTAGTTCCTTTAGTTTAATAAATGTCAGACATACTTTTATCAACTAGAAAAGTTGTGGACAGCAATTATTAAAGAGTTGAAGGAATTTATTTGGGAGTGGAAAAGGACAGGAGATAACTGGGATACACTGACCCTCCCCAAAGAACAAAGATCATCTGATTTGAATGAGCATTTTAGAGGTCATAGTTATGGTCATATATAAAACACAAGCAGAGGGTTATAAATTAAGTAAAAAGGAATGATCAAGAAACAGCAGGAAGTCTGAGAAATAAGGAAAGTTAAGATTTTGGATACAGATCCTTAAGGAGAATAACATTAACCATACAGAACATTATATTCATACAACTGCAGAAGGTATACTAAGAACTAAGCCTACATGGGAATGAAGAAAGGAGATTTTGCCAATATGGATTGCTGGAAGTAATGGTATAGAAAAATAGGCACTAGGGGGCTGGAATTTATTGGCGAAAATTGTCAAAGGAACCAAAGTATTAAAAGAAAATAACTATAGAAGGAAAGGTAATAGAGTGGAATGAAGCTAAGCAGAAGTTTGGACTGCAGGTTATAGACTGCCTTCACTAGCAGGGATTGATATGAGAATATAAGCAAATAGAAAAGGACACCTAAGTAAAAGACCAGCTCTGGTAAAGTTTTTATTCAAGTCTAGAGCAGAAGTTGCTGTTACAAGAAATATAATTAGTACAGTATATAAAATATTGCATGGTAATTGTAAGAATCAATCAGAGGACGTTAGAAATATTTGGAAGACAGACTGGAAAAGCAATTTAAAAAGGAAAAATGGGAGGTCATCTGTATGACTCTCAAGTATGAGACATGTCCAGAATTTTTATTTCTTTTGTTTAGAAGTCTTTGCTTAGGTATTTTTATACCCAAAACAGACTTCATAGAAAATAAAGAGGTAATTGGGAATATGTTTTTTGAAAGTGCAATGAGTTTGCAGATTTTAATATTCTCTGTACAGATGACTATCAGAAATGTTGGGGAAGCAAATGGCTGTAACTAAGGAAATTATTATTTTGAGCTGGGACACAGGATCTGAATTTTATGTACATAGTAAATCATTATTACGTTTAATGCTATTAGCTGCCAAAAAAGAAATTACTAGAAAATGAAAATAAAAATCTAAACCAACCATAACTGAAGTATTAAATATTGTAAAGGAGATAAAAGAACTAGAAATGGGATCATTAGAAAAGGGAAGAAGCAAATTCTCTACGAAAAATGAAATTTGTGGGAACCATACATGCAGAACAATGTTTAGGAGAGTGCAGAGAGGTTTAAGGGAAGGCAAGAACTGAGCAGTTTATGGAATTTTAGAATGAATATTATCATTAAAAAGAAACAACTGTAAAGTATAATGCACGAATATGAAACATTTAATATGGTTTGTTTTCTATTAATGTATGTGTTATTGTGTCTTAAGTGACAATTTAATAAAGGTGTTAAAAAGAAAGAATACAAGAAGATTAATAGCCTGTCTTAAAGTAAACTCTTCAGGCATACGATTTGGATTAGTTTAGTTTCCAAAAAAAACCCTGACCTTCTGAAAATGAGGCAGGGTTGACTCACCACAGCAGCCTGTAACTCAGATACTCTTCTTACAGAAGTCAGAGCAATGAGTAGTAGTTTTCCATGTTAAGATCCTCAAATCATCCTGGTCAGTATTTTAGACACAAAAATTAAGATCCCAAGAAGGAGAAGCCATCTTCTAGGTGGGAGGATATGTAAAATCCCTTTCAATAATTGCTTGATCAAGGCAGGTAGAAAGGGAACTCAAGGAACAGACAAGCAGAAATGGCCAAAAAATGAATCTGGATAGAATAATAGAAATCAAGTGATAAGAGCTCACACAAATAATAAAGAACCAGAAACAACCAAGCCTTGAAAGGTTCCTGGTTCTCAGAGTGGTACCAACTAGGAAAATCTTCTATTTATACACATAGTAGCATATTTTACACCTCCCATGTTTCCTGCTGCACATCCCCAGAAAAAAAGTTGACTAAAAGGTATCACAACTGTATTATACAAGCAGTTGACTGAAGGGTTTTCAGGCTGGGGTGCATCAAACAACCCCTGACTTGTATGAGTAAATCTAGTCTGTGGGCAAGCTCGTCATGAATGGCCTTGTCCAATTTCAGAAGAAGGGAGAATTACTATTGCATGAACCAAAAGGGAATCACCACCACAATCTTTGTAGAGTCTTTCTGGATCTTTTGAAGAACATTGTGTATCACTGGAAAGGCATACAGCAGCATTTCCATCCGTAGGAAAGAGGATGTATATGTCTTCTAGGACTATTTGCAAGGAATCCTGGAACAGAATGTTTTAACATTCTGTTTTGAAGACTGCAGAGATCTATTTGAGATGCACAATACAGCAGGATCACTTCCTATAAAGTTCCCAATTGTAAATTTCCATTCATGAAGGACTGTCCTGGTTCTGTACAGCTTGTTTGCTATAAGATTTTTCACCAACAGAATGTGTGAATCCTAAACAGTCAGATTAAACTGAATTGCTACCTCTCAAGCAATCATAGCAAGTCTGTAAAGGACATACAATCTGGTACTGCCTTGTTTGTATACAGAAAACCTCAATGTGGTGTTTGTCTGTGATACTTTGCAGAGGTCCTTGGGATCAGAGATTATTTAAGGCTTTTAAAGCACTGATAACTGCCAACATTTGTGACATTTATGATGACTTCCAAGATGGCTGCATATTGAGTAACAGCTTAATTCTTGCTCTCCCAGTGTGAAAACAGAAACTCAGCAGAGAAGGTCAGTAGACTTATTTTATGGGTAAATTTTAGTAACTGGCAAGTAAGTGTAGTTACTGAATTCCAGGGAAAAAAATAAATATAGAGGACCTGAAAAACAGCTACAAAAAGTGAGGAAGAAACACTGACTGGGAAAAGTTCTGCAGCTCATCAGCAAAAAGCAATGCAACCCCCAGACATGAATTCCAGTAACCTACAGGAAGATACAAGACAATTGCACACACACCTGGTTAAAATAAATGAAACACTGATGGACTATATCAACACAAACAACAAAAGGCTGGAAAAACAGAAGAATCCTTAAAAATATTCAGATGAAGTGATAAAGCAAAAATCAGAGGTCAAAACGAAGAAAAGGCTGGCTGAATATGAGATTGCTCAGGAAGATATGTTTAAAAAGATAGAATTAGAGGACAGAGCATGTAGGGAAAATGAGATGTTCAGCTATACCAGAGAAGCTGGAACAGATTGCATTCATTTTATGAAAGCACGAATAAGCAACTGGACTAGTATTCCACAGCAGGAGTAGTTAGATGCAAGGGCACATTATATGTATGCTCTAAACCTGGCTATGAGAAAGCAACCTAGACCTTTAATAGTAAAGATGCAATCCTACATGCAGAAGGAGTTGATTTTGGCAAACCTGTGGCAGAAGGAAAAAGTACTAAAAGTGGGAGACAACAGAGTGCTTATGGAGAATGATTACTCATTGTACATTAGACAGAAGAGGAGCAAATTTATTCCACTATTCAAGGAATGTCAAGATGCAGGTGTGAGATTCAAACTGCTGTACCCAACTGTCTTCAAAGTATTCTTCCCTGGAGGGAAAAAGTCATTTTTTGATGAAGTACATGCTAAGGAGGGACTACAAAAAATTTGTTTAACAAAAAGTGAGCTGTGAAACTGAGATTCTGCTTCTTGTTCTTCTAGTAATAAAGACCACAGAAAGACAGTACCTGTAATGTTTCAGTAGAAGATGTTGGAGTGAATGAAGGGAGCACAAGAGTTTAATAGAAGAATCAAAAGTAAGTTGGAAATGAAGCAGAGATATGACTTGGAAGATGGAGATGAACAGTAATAAAACCAGTAACTTAATATGGGATTACAATGCAATATTATATGTGTGAAATATGACAGAACAATAAACTCTGGAAATATTGGACTTTTTCAGAATTTGCTGAAGTTGTGGGGGACTCTAAAGCATATACCCTACTTCTTGTCATTAATGTTCAAAAAATGCTCTGGGGAGGGCAAGAGGAAGGAGAAAGTTAACTGTAAGTAAAACAATTTTTTCCAACTAGCACTATTTTTGTGGTGTATAGTTTTCTTTGCATGCTATAATGTAAAGTTTTCTCAGTTATTTTTAAGTGTAATGGGGATTATAAAGAAGTGCTTTTGTTCTTTTTTTATTTTCTTTCTCCCTTCTCTCTTTCTTCTTATTCAGTTTTAAGAAATGTAGGCAATGCAATGAAAACAAAGCCTGGTTAAAAGAGCATGACAAAAATAAAATTAATATTTTTTGTCATTCTTGCGTGGAGAAACAACTGGATTAAGGACCTTAGATTGATTTAGTGACAAGTTTTAAGAGTAACAAGTAAATGAAAAAGAATATTGAATATTATGAGGCTGTTTTCTAGCAAATGCATGTATGCTCAGTAGCAATTCTGCAACTGGTCTTTATGTTTCCTGGAGACAATCTGATAAAGAGAAACTGGATGCCTGGTTCTATGTTTCCATGGATACAATATGATAAAGATAAACTGGCTACAGTTTGGTGGAGAGCGATTGGCTGAAGAAAAAAAGCGAGACGTGAAATTGGCTAGGATATAATGTTCTCTGAAAGCATTCAGTGGGTTTCCCAGCTGGGAGAGCTATAAAGAAAAGACAAAACCAATTAGCACTTAGCAGATACACAGGCTGCACCATATGTCTTAGCATGTTTAACATTTCTTTTAGGTTATATCAAGTCTTTGAGTTTGGCTGCAGTTTGATACTTTTCTTCATATTAGGAGGGTAAAACTTTAGTAATTGAAGATGTACATAGTTTTGTGTGTTGTATTAAGTTAATATGTTTTAGGGGGTATCAGGGGGGTTGTTTTTTGTTTGAGGGCTTTCAATAGAACAAAACATTTTGTAAGATGTGACACAGGCTCAAATGAATATGACAAGAAACAACTGTATAAAAGTTCAACCTGTCAAACAGTGTATGCATGTAACACAAAAGCTGGAACTAGACATTTAACAAAAAAGGTGTTATACTTTAATGGTCTCACAGATAAATAAAAAACAGAAAGAGTAGTGAACTATATTTAAAAAAATGTAGAGTGCAAATAACTATGTCACAGGAGACACAATAAAAGAACTGAACATGTGAATTTGATAAAGAAATGTTTTCATGATGGTTATTCAGCAGAATACCTAAGACAAAGGAAAAGATGAGTACTTGTATTAATTTCAAGAGGAGCTCCAATAGTGATACAAGAGGATAAAAAAGATAATAATGGCAGATTTGTAGTGCTAAGGGGCTACTGGCAAGGGAGGAGGATTACACTGGCATGTATTTATATTCCACCTAAAATGGCTATAATGGAGCTTAAGAAAACTCTGGGAGAATTAATCGGTTCTCAGCAAGGAATATTGCTTATAGATGGGGACTGGAATGTGATTTGCAACAGTGAAGATGTGTCTGGGGGGCCCAAAAGTGAAAGTATAACAAAGGAGGGTAGAGTTTTAAATACATTTATAAAACTATTTGGCATGGAAGATGTAAATTCAATAATAAGAGTTTGGAGTGAATTTACATATTATTCGCCAAGATATAAAAGTGGGCTAGGCTACACAGAATTTACTTTTCACAGGAACATATGCATTTAATTTAAGGTCTTGATATGCACCCAATAACTATTTCAGAGCATGCAACAACAATAATTAAAATAAAAACACAGGGTAATAAAATAAAACTGAGACACTGGAATTCCCCACCTATCTGTTGAAAGCAAGGAGTTTAAGGAATGGGTATGGGAGATTATTAAGAAACTATTAGAGAGGTTAAAAATTTCTTCTGAAAGTATAGTTAGAAAGTGGGATAAAATTAAGGTGGAGTTTAAAAATAAGGTGGAAATAAAAGAAAGGGAGCTATGGTTAAGTAACAATAATTATTTACAAGGACTGACAAAGTATTGCAAAATAGGGGGAATTTCACACAACAAGAAGAGGATCAACTGCAGATTGCTAAGCAGAAGATTTAGGGATTACCTTGATAATATACATGAGTTTAGAAATATTGCTGTTAAGCAACTGTCTTTTGATAACAACAGTAGAGTACAAAAACTTTTAGCAGAACAACTCAGGCAATAGAAAGTAGAAAGAGGTGTCACCAAGCTCAGGAAGCCTATAACAGGGTAGGTAACAAGAGATCCTGTAGAGGTATTAGAAATATTTCAGAAATTCTATGAAAGCCTGTATAAAGCAGAGAAATATGGAAACCAAGAAAAGACACAAAAAAGAATGTTTATGGAATAATTAAATATGCCAATGTTATAGGCAGATGAGCCTCAATTACTAATGGTTAGGATAGGAGGAGATGAGATAAAAATTGTGATGTATAACCAATCCAGAGGAAAGTCCCCAGGGATAGATGGTATTCCTGTGGAAGTTTGTAAGCTAGGAGGGAAAAAAATGATAAACGATCTGGAAAGTTTTGTTTAACAGTATGTTAAGAGGAGAAGTATCAGGATCCTGTAATAAAGCAGTGGTAGATGTAATACCTAAAGAGTGTAAAGATCCATCAGACCCATCCTCATACAGGCCCATTTCAACACTAAACCATGATTAATAAAGTGTTGATGTCTATAATGACTAAAAGACTGACAAAAGTAATGCCAAAATTGATAGATATGAATCAATGTGGTTTTGTGGAGAAGAGGCAAACATTTGACAATATTAACTGAACACTGATGATCCCGAAAGAAGCAGAATGTAAGAAAAAAACATTGTTGTTGGTTGATCTTGATGCAGAGAAAGCATTTTACAGAGTAAGCTGGGACTTTATGAGCAGGGCAGTGGAAGCATTTGCATTTCCTGAAAAAAATAAAGGTTGATTAGGAAGATATAGGAGGGATTGGAGGTGAAAATTTAAGTGGTTGGGGTCCTCTGTGATAATTTCTGCTTGAGTAGAGGAACCAGGCAGGGGTGCCTTCCTTCTGCTTTGTTATTTGCATTATATTTATAACCACTTGCAAAGAAAATAAGGGACTCGGAAATTGAAGGACATAATTGGTATGGTAGTCAAGAAAAACTGGCTCTATTTGCAGATGATATTATTTTATACCTGACAAAACCAGAGAGACATTACAGTGTTGTGGAACATTCTGAGATAGTTTCAAATCTTTTCAGGATACAAAACTAATGAAGCTAAAACAAAGGCAATAGTGGTAAATTATGTACCCAAACACAAATTGGTTCAGCAATATCCATATTTATGGGGACGTGATAAAATTAAGTATTTAGGAATATGGATTAAAAATTATCCTGGTGTGGCAGCTAAGGATATGTGGGAAGAGACTAAACAAAAATTAATACAAAACTGAGAAAATGGAAGCTTTTTATATGGATATGGATAGTAAGATAAAAGCAGAGAAAATGTTTTTAATCCCTTTAGTCTTATACACAGGTCATGCATATTTTTATCAGTCAGGGGAGAAGTGAACAGCAATTAATAAAGACCTGAAGGACTTTATCTGGGAAGGGAACATGGCAAGAGTCAAGTGGGATAAGCTGATTTTTCCAGTAGAACAGGGATATTTTAGAGCTACACAGTTAAGGCTCCTATACATAGCACAAGCAGAAAACTATAATTCAAAGTAGAGACAGATGATGTTGAAACAGGGGGAAGCTCAAGAAACAAGAAGAGACTGGTATTTCGGATGCAGGCCTTTAAGGAGAATAACAATAATCATACAGAATATTATATCCTTAAAGTAGCAGAAAGTATTCTAAGAACTAAGCCAACATGGGAATGGAGAAAGGATGTTCTGACAATAGGGATGACTGCAATTAGCGATATAGACAAGAGGCAAGAGGTGGCTAGAATTTTTTTGGAGAAAACTGGGAAAGGAACCAAGGCATTGAGTGCAAATAACTAGAGAAGAAAAGGAATGGGAAGAGGCCAAGAATTTATTTGGACTGCAGATTAGAGATTGCCATCCCTATCAAGGATTGGTATCAGAATACAGGCAAAGAGAAGGAAATAGGAGGGCCCTAAATGAAAACGCAGCACTGGTAAAGTTTTTAGTAGAATCCAGAACAGAAGCTGTCATTAAAAAGGGAATAATTAGTAGAGCATATAAAATATTGCATGATGACTCTAAGAATCAATCAGAGGAGCTTAGAAAGGATTGGCCAGAGATATTGGATAAGCAATTCACAAGAAACAATGGGAGGAAATATATCTATCTCCCAAATATGCAACAAAATCTAGAAGAATTAGGATTTTTACTTGGAAATGTTTACAAAGATATTTATATACCCCAAATAGACTCTAGAGAATTTTTCCTCGGGTAGACAGCAAATGTTGGAGGTGCGAGGGGGAAGAAAGAGGTACTTGGGAACATATTTTTCTGGGAGTGCAGTGGGTTGGTGGACTCTAAGGATCCTTGTGGGATGAATTGTCAGAGATGCTGGGTGAGCATATTGGTGTGATGAGGGAGATAATTTTTCTGAGCTATTATACAGAATTGGAATTACACGATAAGGCCTTGCTGTGCCTAATTATGGTGGCTGCCAAAAAAGCAATTACTAGGAAATAGAAATCAAAATCTAAACTAGCTATATTAGAAGTAGTGAATATAGTAACAGAGATAGAACTGGAACTGAGATCTTTAGAAAAGGGTAGGAGCAAACTACATAAAAAATAGGAATTGTGGGAACAATACAATACACTGGAGGAATGAGTTTTAAAAGCCATACCAGAATTCTTGTAGCACACAAAAGTGCTACCAGCACTAAATGTTCTACAAGGAAACAGCTCCAGTACGTATTATTAATGCCCACCCCTCCAGGCATGTCTAAAGGTCAGTTCCCTGTGCTTTCTCCTATTAACCTGGTGAACTTGGGCAGTCAGAGGCAATGTAGCAACTGCCTCATGTACACCAACAACCCTCTCCTCTTACCTCCCAACACTCAGATTTGCAAGAGTTACACTTATATATCCAAATTGGAAGACATGTGCTCTCCCGCCAAGACCAGAATAGCTGGTCAAGAGGAGAAGGTCAACACTTGCACCACACCACATGGAACACATAGCCCTCCAGAACACACACCAGCACTCCCTTCACATAAAAACACAAACCACACACCAATCTTCGTGGAGGCTCTCGATAAAAATCTACCCAAACAGCAGAGACCTCCAAGGCAGAAACAAATGCGACCACCACAACAAAACACTAATCATGAGACACACAACTTTCCTAAACAGTGTGCCACTCAATCAAAGCCCCTAAGGCAAAACAGCATGCCCAGCACATTAGTCACAGGTGACTCGATAGTGAAGCACACTGATGTCCCACTCACTAGGTTGAATAAGGAAAAGTAACAGTCAGCTGCCTGTCAGGTGCCAGGATCCAGAATAGAATGCATGCACTCAGGTCCCTCAATAACAGGTACAAATATGACTCAGTCATTCTACATGTGGATGTGAATTACCTGAAATGTACCTCCTTGGACTACATGAAAAGAGACATGGAGGAGCTCTCAGATTATGTAGCCCAGGCGGGTATGACCCTAGCCCTGAGCAGCATCCTACCATCACCCAGAATGATACCACAGTACAAGCAGAAAATGATTGATTTCAACAATTGGCTAAGTTTCTGGTGTCATTCTAAGGGGATCCAGTATCTGTCTGCCTGGGATAACATGATTGACAGACCTCGATGCTTTGCCAGACATGGCCTGCATCTGTCACTCCTGGGCTTCTGGACACTGGCCAAGGCTCTTGCCACCCCTGTAGTGCCTTTTTAGGCAGTGTTCCAAAGACCAAATTACCACTGTAACAGCTACAAACAAATGCAATCTGAGGGTCATGCTGCTCAATGCTAGAAGTCTAATTCTCAGAACGCACTCGCTCGAAGCACTCCTTAAAATGGAAAACATCGACATTTGTGCTGTAACAGAGACCTGGTTCAAGGCAGCAGAAAGCACCCCTGCACTACCAGGCTATAACTCATTCTGCACCTTCTGGCCCCAGAACTTGGACCGAAGCTCCAAAGGTGGTGGTGTTTCCATATTCATAAAGGATGCACACACCTCCAGACTGGTAGCCCAACATAACTCATAAGAGATACTTCAGGTGCATCTAACATTGGGTAAGACAGGGATTCAGGTTGTAGCCTGTTCTAGATCCCCAACCATGTCCCAAGACTCACACTCCACGTTCCTAAGCACCCTGGAGAATATTAGGGTCCAACCTAACACTCTCATACTGGGTGACTTCAACTACCCCTCCATTAACTGGGAAAACTACTCATGTACCAATAGACTTGCCAAACATTTCCTAGAATTCATTAACTCCAATGCCATGGACCAGCTCATTCTTACCCCCACTAGAGGTAGCAACATCCTTGACCTGATCATTACTAACATGGGCGACCGTTGCTCTACACCAATAGTCAACTCCTCCCTGGTTAGATCTGACCACAAACTAATCAACTTGGAAATTCACATCCCTCCCAACCCCTTCCCCCCACAAAGGTAACCACCATGAAAACCTTCTCCAAAGCTAACTTTGGGCTCCTAAAAAGAGAGGTGGCTAACTTCACAACACCCATGCAAATGGGGAATAGTTGTATGACCGCCAAATCATACACCAATGCACTGTACGGGCACGTACACAAATGCATGGATCTCATCATACCCAATAGAACCAAGACACTCTCCTCCAAAAAAAAGCCAATCTTGTGGTCTCCTGCCATAAACAAACTCTACAACAGAAGGAGGAAACTGATGTGGAATAAGGTGAAGTCCCAAGACTGGAAAAACTCCCTTATCAGCCTCAACAAAATGTTGAGATCCCTCATCAAATCCTCTAAAGCTAGCTATGAAAACAGAATTGCAGCAGATAGTAAAGACAACCACAAGGTCTTCTATAGTTATTTAAAGAATCTCCACAGCAATACCCAGATTTGCTCTGAGCTACTGCACAATGGCACCTCCTATACCAAGCCAACAGATATTGCCAATATACTGGCCGACAGATTCAGTGCCAACTTTACCCCCCCCCCCAAAGGGCCAAATACAATACCAGTAGATTGCCAGGCACCCAGTATTAATGCTGCACAGGTTAAAACAACACTGTCCAAGGCCAAGAATAATATCCCTGGCTGTGTTCTACGTGAACTACAGAGTGAACTGGCACCTCACCTGTGTGCCCTGTTCAATCACAGCCTCACCTCAGGCTTTGTCCCTACCGAATGGCGCATTGGTATAGTCATCCCTCTCCACAAAGGAGGAGTGATTACAGACCCTGGGAACTATCGTCCCATTAGCCTGACAAGTCTGATATGCAATGCTATAGAACGCATCATCATGGACCTAATAAACAAGGATATAGGGAATCTCCAAACTCTGGATCCCACACAGTTTGGTTTTGTGAAGGGAAGATCATGCCTGCTCAACTTGGTCAATTTCTTTGAGTCAGTCACTAGAGCTGTTAATGAAGGCAGGATGGCTCATACAGCCTATCTTGATCTGGCCAAGGCCTTTGATACCATTCCCCACTCAGAAATCATAGAAAAACACACTTAGTTAGGCATCAACCCCTATATCACTAGGTGGGTTGCAAACTGGCTCACAGATAGAACACACAGTGTGAAAGTAGCCAACTCCAAATCAGACTGCTGACTAGTCACGAGCGGAGTCCCACAGGGGTTGGTCCTGGGTCCTCTCCTGTTTTGTATCTACTTCTCAGAAGTCCAGGCCAACACAAAGGGACTCTGGACGACAAAGTTCACAGAAGATTGCAAGTTGGGAGCCATTATTAACTTCCCAAGTGATGTTGACATCCTACAGAAAGGCCTCACTGAGACCAAAGACTGGTGTCAGAACCATGGCCTTAAGCTCAATGCCAAAAAAATGTGTCATCCTCTTTGGGAAAAACCCAGTTCCCATGAATTACCACATCGATGGTACTCCACTGAACACAGAAAGCATTATAAGAGATCTGGGAATGCAGGCTGACAGTAACCTCTATTTTGACCACCACATTGCTACTGTGGTCAGAAAATCCTTCTATGTGACACGTCCCATTGCTAAGGGTTTTGCATCTAGGAAGAAAGAGGTCATTGTCTCCCTCTACTCTTCCCTCATTAGGCCAATCATAGAGTACAACGCCCCATTTGGCATGTACCTCACTAGACACCTGCAACTGGAGAGGTCACCAAAGTACCTCACAAAGAGAATCCTAGGTCTTAAACACTTGTCGTATATGGACAGACTCAAAAAACTCCAACTATTCTCTGTCTCATATCGCCTACTTAGAGGCAATCTCTGCTTGACTTACAAAGCCATGTCTGACCCAGCTCTGTTAGAAATGCTACATCTAAAGAAATCCCAATCCCTCTGTACCACATGCTCCAGAGACCTTAACCTCATTAACACAATCAACAGAATGTGCTGGAGGGACAGGTTCATAACCCAGAGACTGCCCATGCTATGGAATAGACTTTAAATACATGTCAAACAGAGCACCTCACTGGCCCTCTTCAAGAGAAATCTTGATAAGTGGATGGGAAATAGAAAATTCTCCCCGGGGATCACTCCAGTGGCTCTACTTGACAGAGGCATTGGGAACTAAAGTCGGGTGGCACGATGCCAGGGTAATCCTATGGGCTAGGCTTGTAAAGGCTCCAGGGCCATTAGCCTAGTACACACCTATGAACCTATGAAAAGAAGGCAGGACTTAAATGAGCTATGTTAATGTTTGACTGAAAATGATTGGGTAGATTATAAGTGATGCATAATGTTTGCAACTGGGAGTGTGTCAGTATGGTTTGTGATGTAAAATGCTTGCAACAAGGATTGTGTCAGTGTGGTTTATTTTCATTTATATAAATGTATGATTGCTTATGTCATAAGTGATGGTGTAATAAAGATGTTTCTTGTTTAAAAAAAGGTCAGGAATTGAATAATTTACGTAATGTTTCTTCGTTATATGATATAGCAATATATGTGAAGTATAATGTTTGTTAATGTTAATGTGTTAATACAGTTTGATTACTTTTGTATAAATGTAACTTTGACTATGTCACAAGTGATAATAAAATAAAGGTGTTAAAAAACATTTGTGACATTTAAGTGATTTTGTCAGTCCTTGGAGTTCACAGACCTTGTACTTTTACCCATTTAGAAACTGCTCCCTACTCAAAGTCTGAAGTATCTATTGTGACAGACTGGGAAAGAGACTGAAGGGAGAAGGCGAGACTTGGACTGAGCGGTATCTTGTCCACCCACAAAAGTAACTCCCTTCTGATAAACCCCAGAACTGGAGTCTGAAAAGATAGGGGTTGATGATGCTGAGTCCGGACTAATCTGAGGCACCACTAAATTTTTCTCATGAAATCTAGCTAACTGAATCATGAGAATAATAGAAACCATGAAGCCAGTGTCCTGATAAATTATCTGTCAGAAGACTGAGATTGATTGGAAAAGTCCAGGAAGAATTCCCTGTACTGTTCTACTTTGTACAACGGAAGAAAGGCTCTTCCTAGGGACAAATCTATAAGATATCCTGAGTGATTGGGGAGGGATGAGAGACAATTTCTGCAAGTTCATTTGAACTCCCAGAATGAACAAGACTGAACAAGAGTTTCATGACCCAAGTCAGAGAAAGATGTGAATACCTTCAAGATGAAGTGGCCAATTACTGTAGCCAGGCACTTTGCAAATTCTTTAGCATAGCAGACAGACTGAATGGTAAGACTGTAATGGTAATATCTGATAATATGAGACAGAGACAAAAAGAAACAGAAAATCTAAAAATAAAAAAGTCTGAATTCCTTGCTAATTGGAATGTGATGAGCATCTTTTAGGTTCCGTGTTACCATGAAACTACAGGAAGGAATGGGAGGTAACATAATCTGAAGGGTTACAATTTTGAATTTTGGAAACCTGACAAAAAGATTCAGAAAGGAAAGTTTTAAGAATGATCTGAAGGTTCCCTCTTTGTTTGGTAAAAGGAAAACTCTTGAATAAAAACTTTTGTATTTCTGAGCTGAGGGCACAAGTTCTATAACCACCACCCCCACCCCCGAAGCAACATATGCTCTAAAATAGAAGAAACAGGTTTGAAGGATCAGGAAGAATCCTTTGAAAATCCCGTGAAGGTAACTGCTATTACCCACTTGTCTGAGATAATCTGATGCCACTGTGGAAGATGGAGGCCTAAACAGAAGAAGAGATTTGAAGGATTGCCAGGGTGGGATAAGAGAGACAAATACTCTTTTTGACTGTTTTCACTTTCCTTGGTTTTGGGAGGTCCCCCTTTTTTCACAGTGCCTCCTTGTTACTACCTTTTTTTCTTTTTGCTTGTTAAAACTTTACTGAGAATTCTTTGTTTCCTGGGAAAAGAATCATAAAAAGGATGTCAGGTTTTTACTGAATTTTGAAAAGGAAGTTCAAAAAATTTGACTGACCCTTGAATCAAATTCCTTATCAAATCAAAATTTTAAGGACCTCTGCAACAATGGATACAAATAACACGTCTTTGTCAAGCTTTAACATCTTCTTGTAGATTTTGAGAATGCTACTAAGTAAATCTCATTGTAACTGAACCAGTAGCAGCAGCAGCTCTAAAATCAGCATCATCGGAGTCATAAGAGTACTTAAAGAGCATTATGCTACCTGAGAATTACAAATGTAAACAAGTTTTAACCTCAGAAGTAGGAAGGTTAATAGTTAACTTTCCCATGTTCTTAAATGAAGCCAGAAAATATTTTAATGTGAGCCCGGCAGTTCAAAATTCTGAAAATTAAGCTAGCACAATAATAAACTGTCTTCCCAGAAGGAAATGGGTTAGCATTCCCAATACATTCTGCAGTAAAAGATATTACTGAAAGATCTGATTTGGGTTTAGAAAACATGAATTTATGTGTCGGGGGTAGTTTACCTGTCAAAACCTTTTAGGGTAAGGGATGACAGTCAGGCATAATGCAAGCTATTAAGAAAACATCCTCAAAGCCAGACAACACGGAAGGAACAGCTGTAGGCTGAGGAAACTCCAGCTGTAACAAACCATATTACCTCTGCTGGAATGTAGGGATTTCATTCTGTTCCCACTAAAAACCAAATAAAAAAACAGCCATGAAATCAAGGTAGTTTGTGCACATACAGGTTTTAATAAAAAAATTAAAATAGTTGAGCACTTTCATCCAATATGCTTGTAGACTTCATCAGAACAACAATTCAATAAAACACACCAACTTAAAGCAGACATGTGATATGATCATGTGACGCACTATATTTTAAATACATGATAATCTTAATCTTAAATATAGCTCAGAAGTGATATGACAAGTATCCCAGGTTTAAACAAAACTGCCGGCATCAGAAGCATGCTAAAGCTATGATCAGCATTCATTTAAGAAAGGAAGTCATTTCATATCTCTAATCATGAGTTACACTAATTTTAAAATCAGATAGTGATATTTATTTTTAAGATCATGTATTTATGTTTCATATGATCATATCATTTTAGGTTAAAAGGCTGAGATTGTTGCAACTGTTGCTACATCTTGCTGTGTATTAACTTTAATCAGTTACAAAGCAGTGTAAGAAACTTCTCTGTGTGGAAGATTTTCAATATATATATATATATATATATATATAGAGAGAGAGAGAGATAATTGCTGTATAGTAATTAACTAGATATATATGGATTGAAAATCTTCCACACAGAGAAGTTTCTTAGACTGTTTTGTTTTTGGACCCACTATACTTGTTTAGTAGGTTGTTTGAGACTTCGGGAATACCACAGAGATTACTTGTAACTTTAATCAGTTAAATACATGCCTGCTTTGTGATTGAAAGTCTCTGTGAAATAGTATGTTCACTCTAAGGATCTCTTACTACTTTGGCCACTGTCCATTTTATCTTTTTTTTAACAAAAAAACTTTATTAAATTATCACATAAGACATAGCCAATCTTACATTTATATAAATGATTAACACTGATACCACTTTAGTTGCAAACTTTACACATCACAGACAGAACTACAACAACTGTAGTTGCAAATGTTCCGCATCACTTATAATCTAACCAGTCAGTCATTTAAGCATTATATAGCTCATTCAAACACTGCCTTCTTTTAAACCTCATTCCTTCTCTGCATATATTGCTCCCACCGTTTCCATTTTTGCCTATCTAGTTTGCTCATTCCCTTTTCTAAAGATCTCATTTACAGTTGTTTCGTCTCTGTTACTATATTCACTACTTCTAGTAAAGTTGGTTTAGACTTTGATTTCCATTTTCTAGCAATTGCTTTTTTGGCAGCCACCATAATTAGACTCAGCAAGGCTTTACTATGTCTAGGCAAATCCAATTCTGTATCATAACTCAAAAAATCATCTCCTCAGTCAATCCAATCTGCACACCCAGCATCCCCAACCGAGCGGTCCACAAGAAATCTCTAAAGTCTGCCAACTCACAACATTCCCCAAAAAATGTTCCCAACCACCTTTTTCTTTCCCATCACACCTCCAACATTTGCTAACCACCTGAGAAAGAATTCTTTGGAGTCTACCTGTGGTATAAAAATACCTTGTAAACACTTCCAGACTTTGCTGCATATTTGGGAGCTATACATATATCCTCCATTGTCTCATTGTGAATTGATTATCCAGTGTCTCTTTTCAATCCTTTCTAAGCTCTTCTGATTGATTCTTATAGTTATCATACAATATTTTATAAACTCTACTAATTATTCCTTTTTTTCTGTGGTGGTGCAGCAGTAGCGTTGTTGCCTCACAGCAAGAGTTTCTGCCGTTTGATTCTCGGCTTGGGTTGGGAGGGCCTTCTGTGTGGAATCTGCATGTCCTCCCCGCGGTCAAGTGGGAGTTCAAAAGACATGCATTGAATGGGCGTGCCTTTGTTGAAGGTTGGGCATCGTGCTGGCAACTCAACACTATAAAAAACAACTGCCAATCATTAGCGGACCGGAGTTCTGCTGTGGCGACCCCTAACCGGGAAAAGCCGAAAGACAAACAACAACTAATTATTCCTTTTTTAATGTGTCTTCTGTTCTAGATTCTATTAAAAACTCTACCAGTTCTGGTCTTTCATTTAAGACCTCCCCTATTTATTTCTGTTTGCCCATACAGGAGGCAATCTCTAACCTGCAGTCCATATAAATTATTGGCATTTTTCCCATTCTATTACTGTTCCCTTTCTAGTTATTTGCTCCCAATATCTTAGTTCATTTGCCAGTTTTCTCTAATAAATTCCAGCCCCCTATTGCCTACATCCCTAACTGCAGTCATCTCTATCGGCAGAATCTCTTTTCTCCATTCCCATGTTGGTTTAGTTCTTACAATACTCACTGCTATTTTATCAATATAACATTCTGTATGATTGTTGCTGTACTTTTTAAGAGTCTGCATCCAAACTCCCAGTCTCTCCTTGTTTACTGAGCTTCCCCCTTGTATCATCATCATCCTTTTCCATTTTGAATTACAGTTTTTTGCTTGTGTTATGTATAGGAGCCTTACCTGTGTTGCTCTATAATACCCCCTCAGATTGGGTAATCCTAGTCCGCCTTATTCTATTGCAAGGATCATATTATCCCACTTGAACCTTGCCATCTTCCCCTCCCAGATAAAATCTTTCAGCTCTTTTTCAATTGCTATCCACAGCTTCTCCTCTGGTTGATAAAAATATGCCTGACCTGTGTACAAGATTAAAGGGACCAAAAACATTTTAATTGCTTGTATCTTACTGCCCATAACCATATAACAAAGCCTCCAGTTTCTCAATTTTTGTATTATCTTCTGGTTAGTCACTTCCCACAGATCTTTAGCTGCTACAACAGAGTCATTTCTAATCCATACTCCTAAATGCTTCATTTTATCATGTCTATATAAATATGGATATATTTGGACCAATTCATGTTTGGGTACATAATTTACAACTATTCCCTTTGTTTTAGCTTCATTAATTTTGTATGCTGAAAAGATCTGAAACTGTCTTAAAATGTTCCACAAAACTGTAATGACCTTTTCTTGTTTTGTCATGTATAAAATAATAACATCTGCAAATACAGCCAGCTTTTCATGACTGCCATACCAATTATATACTTGAATTTTTGAGTCCCTTATTTTCTTTGCCAATGGATCTAAATATAATGCAAACAAATGGGAAAGAGGACATCCCTGCATGGTTCCTCTACTCAAGCAGAAATTATCAGGGAGGACCTCACCCACTTCAATGTTCACTTCCAATCCCTGATATATACTAAATATCTGGTGCAGTGAGAATAACAGAAGACCAGGAACCAAATGGAAAATGCACCAAACAAGCCTGTATACAAACTCCGTTTACTGCATTACAAAACACACCAAGATAAAGTGCTTTCATATTTCACATAAAAGACTTCATCAGGATAAAGCACACTCATTCAAGAATGGTTCTTGAATCAGTGTGCTTTATTCTGATGAAGTCTTCTATGTGAAAGACGAAAGCACTTTATCTTGGTGCATTTTGTACTGCAATAAATGGAGTTCGTATACAGGCTTGTTTGGTACGTTTTTCCATTTGGTCCGTAATATATACTCCTAATCAACCTTATAATTGTATGAGGGAAAGCAAATTCTTCCATTGTCCGGTGGTTGAAGTCCCAGTCTACTCTGTCAAATGCTTTCTCTGCATCAAGACCCACCAACAGCAGTGGTATTTTCTTACATTCTGGTTCTCTCTGGATCATCACTGTTCTGTCAATGTTGTCAAATGTTTGCCTCCTCTACACAAAACCACACTGATCCATATCTATCAATTTTGGTATCACTTTTGCCATTCTTTTAGCCATTTTAGACAAACACTTTATAATCATGGTTTAGTATTGAAATGCACCTGTATGAAGCTGGATCCAATTAATCTTTACCCTCTTTAGGTATTACACCCACCACTGCTATCTTCCAGGATGCTGTTCTCCTCCACATCTTAAAATACTGTTAAACAAAACCTTCCACATCTTTATCAGTTTTTTCCCTCCTAGCTTCCAAACTTCCAGAGGAATACCATCTATTCCTAGGGACTTTCCTGTAGATTGGTTATACATAACCATTTTTATCTCATTTCCTCCTATCCTGTTAGTAATTGAGCCTCATCTACCTCTAACCTTGGCATATTTAATACTTCCATAATAAACATTTCTATTTGTACCTTTTCTTGATTTACATATTTCTCTGCTTTATACAAACTTTCATAACATTTCTGAACTATTTCTAGTACTTCTGCAGGAGTTCTTATTATTTTCCTTGTTATAGGGTCCCTAAGCTTGGTAACAGTCCTTTCCACTTTTTGTTGCCTGAGTCGTTTTGCTAAAAGTTTTTCTGCTATAGACTTATCAAAAAACATTTGCTTAACAGCATTCTTTCTAAACTCATGTATATTATTGAGATAATCCCTTATTTTCTGTTTAACATTCTGCAATTGTTCCTTTTCTTGTTCTGACAGATTCCTCCTATTTTACAATACTTTAACATTTGTCAGTCCCTCTAAATAATTCTTATTACTTCTTAACCATATCTCTCTTTCCTTTATTTCCACCCTAGCTTTAAACTCCACTTTAATTTCATTCCACTCCCTATGTATATTTTCAGAAGAAAGTTCTATCCCCCGTAATAGCTCCTAAATTATTTCCTTCCAAAACCCATTCCTGAAAGTTCTTTATTTTCAGCAGATAGGTGGGAAAGTGCCTGTGTCTCATTTTTATTTCATTACTTTGCATTTTTATTTTAGTTATTATTGTTGCATAATCTGAAATAGATATTGGGTGTGTTTCAAGACCTTCAATTAAATGCACATGTTCCTGTGAGATCTAAACTATATCTAGCCTAGCCCAGTTTTTGCATCTCGGAGAATAATATGTAAATTTACTCTGAATTCCTAGTACTGAATTCACATCTTCCATTCCAAACGTTTTCATAAATTTCTTCAAAAATCTAGCCTCCTTTGCTATATTTTCCCTTCTAGGTCCCCAGACACGTCTTTAGTGTTGCAAACCAAATTCCAGTCCATTCCCACCTATAAGTAATATTCCTTGCTGAAAGCTATTTCTTCCAGAATTTTCTTAAGCTCCATTTTAGCAGTTTTAGGTGGAACATAGATGCATTCCACTGTAATCCTCCTCCCTTGCCAGTAGCTCCTTAGTACTACAAATCTTCCATTATTCTTTTTTTTCCTCTTCTATCACTATTGGAGCCCCTTTTGAAATTAATATAAGTCCTCCTCTTTTCCTTTGCCCCAGATATTCTGCTGAATAACAATCCTGAAAACCTTTCTTTATCAAATTCACATGTTCAGTTCTTTCCAGGTGTCTCTCCTGTAGCATAGGCAGTTGCACTCTACATTTTTTTAATATAGTTCACTACTCTTTCTTTTTTATACTTATCTATAAGACCATTCAGATTGAACGAGATTGCAGAAAGCATTTTCTTACATATAGTTATTATTACCACATTTTATGTATAACTGCTTTTTTGTTAAACATCTAGTTCCAACTTTTATGTTACATGCATACACGGCAGGTTGATCTTTTATACAATTGTTTCTTGTCATATCCATTTGAGCCTATGTCATAACTTACAGAAGGTTTTGCAACCCTCCCCCAATACTCCCCTAAAACCTATTCATTTAATAACAAAAAACTATGTACATCTTCAAGTACTGAAGTTTTCACTTCCTAATAAAAACAAAAGTTCTAAACTGATAGCCACACAGAAAGGCTAGGGTTAACCAAAAAGAAAAGTTAGTCATACTAAGATGCATGGTACAGCCTGTGCTTTTAGTAAGTGCTATCTGGTTTTGTCATACATTTGTAGTTCTCCCAGCTGAGAAAACACTTTAATGCATTCAATAAATACTTTTTCTAAGCCATTTCTCTTTATCAGATTGTCTTCTAGTGACATGCAAACCAGACACAAACCTGCTAAGGATACCTTGTTTATCTGAAAAAAGCCTTATAATATTAAATATTCTTTTCCATTTACATGCTTTGTAATAAACATGTTACTGGATAAAGCCTAGGGTCTTAACCCAGTCATTTCCCTATGCAAGCATGGGAAAAACTACACTGACTTTTCTTTTGTCATGCTTTCTTAAGCATACCCCCCTTTTTTACATTGTGGTGCCTACATTTCTTAAAACTGAACAAAGAAAAAGACAGAAGAATGGAGGGGAAAAAAAGCACCTGTTTATGGTATTCTGTTACATTAAAAAAAAAAAAAAACTGAGACAACTTTACTTCAACTGCTAGTTGGTTTTGCCTGATCTTTATAGCTCTCCCAGCTGTGAACACCACTGAATGCTTTCCCAGAACATTATAGATCCTAGCTAATGTCTCTCTCTTTTTTTCTTTCTTTTTTTCCTTAGCCAATCACTCTCCAGCAGACTGTACCCAGTTTCTCTTTATCAGATTATCTCCATGGAGACATGATAACCAGGGCAGCTAGTTTCTCTTTATCAAATTGTTGTCATGGAAACATGAAGACCAGCTGCAGAATTGTTACATGCATTTTCTAGAAAAACGCCTCATAATATTCAGTGTTATACAAATAATGCATAATATGCGCTTGCTAAAAACTTACTAAAGCAATCTAAACTCTTTAATGCAGTCATTCCCCCATGCAAGAATGAGAAAAAGCACATTAATTTGTCTTTTATCCTACTTTTTAACCAGGCTTTTTTACATTGCAGTGTCTACACTTCTTAAAACTGAATAAGAAGGGAGAAAGAAAGAAAAAAAAAGAACAGCAGCACCTGTTTACAATCCCCATTACAATTAAAAATAACTGAAAAAAACTTTATAGCATGTAAAGAAAACCACGTCACAAAATTGGTACTATTTAGGAAAAAAAATCTATACTTAGAGTTAACTTTCTACCTTCTCTTCCCTTTGCCAAAGCACTTTTCCAAACATTAATGACAGGAAGTAGGGCATATGCTTTAGAGTCCCCAAGTCCAACAAATTCTGAAAATGTCCAATATTTCCAGATTTTCTTGTTCTGTTGTATTTCACAAATATAATTATTGCATTGTAATCCCATATTAACTTACTGATTTATTACTGTTTATCTCCAAAGTCCTGTCTCTGCTTAATTTCCAATATACTCTCGATTCTTCTAGTCAACCCTCGTGCTCCCTTTCTTTTCTCCAACATTTACCATTGAAAAGGTTTCACAAGTACAGTCCCTCTGTGGTCTTTACTACCAGAAGAACAAGAAGCAGAATCTACTTCTGTTTCACATCTTACTTTTTTGGACAAACTTTTGTATTTCCTCCTTAGCATGTACGTCATGAAAAAAAGATTTTATCCCTCCAGGGAAGAATATCATGAAGACAGCTGGGTACAGCAGTTTGAATCTCACACCTACATCTCGACATTCACTGAATAGTGGAATTAATTAGCTCTTCTGTCTGGTGTACAATGAGTAATCATTCCCTACAAACACTGCTGTCTCCTACTTTTAGCACTTTGTCCTTCTACCACAGTTTTGTCAGAATCAACTCCTTTTGGTGGTAATACTACATCTTTACTATTAAAGGTCTAGGTTGCTTTCTTATAACCAAGTTTGGAGCATGCACATGATGTACCCTTTCAACTAACAACTCCTGATGTGTATTATCAGTCCACTTGCTTATTTGTGCTTTCATAAAATTAATGCAGTCTGTTCCTTCCAGCTTCTCTGATATAGCTGAAAATCTCAGGCTTTCCCTATGTGGTCTGTCCTCTAATTCTATTAATTTTTGAAACATCTCTTCCTGAGCAGTCTCATATTCAACCAGCCTTTTCTTCATTTCAGCCTCTGATTTTAGCAGCTTTATCTTCCATTTTTTCCAGCCTTTTGTTGTTTGTGTTGATTTACTCCCATCAGTGTTTTGTTTATTTTAACCAGGTCTGTATGCAGTTGTCTTAATCTTCCTGTAGGTTAGTGGAAGTCATGTCTGAAGGTTGGATTTATTTTTGCTGAACAGCTGCAGAACTTTCCCCAGTCAGTGTTTCTTCATCAATTTTTGTAGCTGATTTTTTTACAGGTCTTCTTTATTTCTTTATTCCTGGCATCCAGGCAGTGCACGTACTAGCCAGTTACAGAAATTTACCCATAAACACAAGTCTACTGGCCTTCTCTGCTGAGTTTCTGTTTTCACACTGGGAGAACTAGAAACAAGAAAAGCAAAAGCAAGTGGCGCCAAAGCACAAAAACCAAAACTGTTGCTGTGTATTGCTGTGCATCGTTGAATAAATTGTTTTCTTCGTACTCTAAGGACTGGATTCATTTGCGCTTGTGGATTGTGGTGTACAGTTTTGGTTTTAGAACTAGAAACAAGCTGTTACTCAATGTGCAGCCATCTTGGAAGTTCTACTGTCCTTTTCTTGACCAGTAGACTATACTTCATATGCCAGTTATTTAGCCTCAACAAATTGTAGAAAACTTGTTTTACTTTGCATCTCTGTTAATTGATTTGTACTGGCTAAAAACAGATTGCTCTCCATTATGGAAAGCTTAGTATGCTTGGCTTCACTTCACTCCTCCTCCCACAATTCTGATCCACCCCCTCTTGCCCTAATATTATACTTCCTACATACACATTTCACCTGTGACTCTCATTCCAAAACCCTCCCCAAATAACCTTACTACCCCCATACATACACTTCTGTTTCTTCTTTCCTCATTCCTTATTTCCATTTAATTTTTAGCCCCATTCCCAACTTTCTTCCTTCCTCCTATACTACTGTGCACTATATCCATTCATAATCACAACCCTCCTTAATAGTACCTATCAATTCCACATTGTATCTTTTACTTTTCCCAGATAAACCCTAATTTCTTCTTATTTTGACTACATCATTATGCGCTAGCCTTTCATAACCTACTATTCCTTACATTCCAGAGAAGATACCAGGACAACCTAACTCTCTTCTTTTACAGAAAATACTTCTCTCCTTACCTATCCTACACCAGCTTTCAGAATCCATCACTGAATCTCCTCTGGTCCTGCAACTTCTTGTTTCCTTCTTCATTGCTACTTCCCCACTACCTGACATCTATAAAATACAGATTCCTGTATTTAATTATGCTACTCTTCAGCTTATCCTCTATTCTTCTCCTCTAACTGTGTCATTGTTCAAGTTACCATGACTCAATAATATCTCTCTTCTCTCCAGGTCTGTCCCAACCACCTAGCCATACTTCCTTCTTTACACTCACCACACATTGTACCAAACCTATTTAATATTGAGGTGTCTCATATTTATTCCAACTATAGGCTGATTAATTGTATGTCAACTCAAACTAAAACAAATTTAAGTGCAAGGATCCTCTCCAAAAAGCAAGTATGCAGAATTCCCCAGTATACTAAAATCCTTGTAGGATGAGATATACACCATAATCCTGGCACCAGCTAGCACAATGAACACAAAGATAATTGTCTCCCACACACTTATCTAACCCAACAATAGTCAAATCCTAACCCTGATGATCTAATTTTTGCTGCAATAAATGTTAGAAGCATAAGAAATAAAATGTCTGAACTACATGCCTGGATTACCCAACATAAGCCTGATGTGCTCACTGTAACTGAAACTTGGTTTAAACCCAGCATAAATGATTCTGAAGTTATGCCCCCTGGCTATAATATCATCCATGACTGTATAAGGAGGAAAGGTGGTGGTATTGCTTTAATATTTCCCGTCATTTCCCCTTACAGCAAACCAATACCAAAATTTCGTTCAGCAGACCTTCTTACCACTTTCCTCAAAATAAACAATTATAAACAAATATGTATTACTGTCCTTTACATCCTCCCTGGCAACAATACAGTTATACTGGGAGATATCCTACACTTGATATCCATAACATTTCCACAAGAAAAATAATACTAGGAGATATGAATGTCAGTTGGTTAGACAAACTCTAACTGCTCTACATCTAGGATGACCTTAATATGGTTTATATGATTTCACAAAACTAACAGCCCCACGCATTATAGCAAGACATAAAATTCCCTATTAGACTGGATCCTAGTATCAGACCCTAGCAAATACTCCACCACAGGTACAATGTCAGCCTCTCTCAGTGATCATCTCCCAATCTATATGATCAGACATCTCACACATCCAGTTAAACAGCATATTTATAAAACACACAACCTTTCCAAGTTTAACCCAGAAATGTTCATTACTACATTATTATCTATTAAGTGGAACTTCCTAAAAATCCTCACCTTAAACAATGCTGTAAACAAATAATGTAATGTGACTATCCAACAAGAGTAGCATTCTAATGCAGGATAGAGAAAAAGCATGAAAAAATGGCAAAAACATAAAACACCTCAATATTCTGAAAACTTCAGAATGCTTTGCAATCATACTAAAAACCAAATAAATGAAGACAAAAAACTATACTATAACAACTTTCAGAATAATACTAAACACAACTCTAAAAAATTTGGACATCCATTAAAGAAATATTACATCCCAGCCAAAAATTCAACCCAATCCCCTCTTCCAGTAACTCACCACTCAAAACTGCAATATAGTTCAACTCTTATTTTATAGATAGTATAGCATCTCTAACCAAGGATTCCTTAACATTTAATCTCAATCCTGCCTAAGAGCCAAATATCACCATATCCACTTTCACCTTCGAACCTGTGCCCACATCCTATATAAAACAACACTTAAACTTAAACCATAGTTGATGTGACAATGTGAGGTATTGTCATCTGTGCCAGGGAGAATAGGGCAGTGCTTGTGTAACAAATGCCAGCATAGTTAGCTGCAATTTTGTGTTATTTGACTATCATATTGTCTTGTACTGATCCTTGTGTTAAAATGTATCAACAGTGTTATTATAACTGATTAAATGTATATGTTTAAACAAAGAACTCTGGAAGGGAAGAGTATTTTTTTGTAATTGTTCTATAATTTTCAAATACTGCAACAGATCTTAGCAAAGCTCTGAATGTGTATTGTACCAGAGTCAGGTGATCAAATGTGATGTGATTCCATAACCAGTTCCAAAAGGATGGAACTCATACAGCAGTTTTTCTTTTTCTTTTCTTTTGGAACCTGATATATAAAAGATCTATGACATTTATCACAGTCAGTTAGCTGGAAGCTCATCATCTTGCCTTGTGAAAGTAAGCATCCCAGCATCTAATTTTGCCTTGCTGTATTAATTAAGTTAGCTAGGGAACAGTTATTCCTTAGACAGTCAAGAAATACAAGATTAGTTAACTAGTGTTTTCCTGTCCAACTTTCTTATTTTTGTTTCTCCTGCGATTGAAACTCTGGTGTTTATTGCACTTAAATATTTAGTATTTCCATTTTTCTATTTTATTTATTAAATATTTTATACCTTTCACTGTGGCTTGTCTTTTACAGAATACTTTTAACATTTTGAGAGTGATTGTGCTTATTTTAGTGACTCAATGGCCACTCTGAAAAGCTTTGCTACTTTGGTTACACTCTAGTATTTATATTAGTATTGATTTTACTCAGTATACCCTTGTAACAGCCTTAGAGAAGTTGACTGGTGGCAGCATGTTCACCTTATAGTCTGGGTAGAAGGGCACGCGTCTAGTAAATCTGTGCCAGCCTTTCCCAGGACAGTGTGTGTGTATGAAACTCAAATACCGAGATGTGGGTGTGCCAGCTACTTGGAACTGGGACACAGCACACCAAAGTGAGTCTTGTTTGCGATCTGGAGAAATAGAGAGTTTGGTCCCAGGTCTGGAGCAGGTTCCCTGTGTGCTCTTGGGGAAACTGTGCTTGATGCAGAGAGCTGCATTTGAAATACTGTATAAATCCATTCTTGTTTTTAGTGATCATCTCTCACCAGTGTCAGTGGTAAGGATTGAGGCTCCTTGATTATTGGTCCTGGGACGAGAGGCCATCACACACTTCTTCAGTTGATGACCTTCAAAGTGAGTACCTAATACAGCAGACAATAGCATTGCCTATCCTGTCTCAATCCTTATAAATAGGTCAATCCAGAGTTTTCATGTTCTCTCTCTCTCTCTCTCTCTCTGTAAAAGTCACACATTATCTCTCTGCACAAAGGAGGAAATTCAACAGACATCAATAACTTTAGACCTATAGCAATCATATCCCCCCTCATCAAAATGCCTGAAAATGTATTCATAAACAATTGTAAGACCATCTCCTGCAGGAAGAACCCCTATCCCCTATGCAACTTGGCTTCCATCCTTCCCATAGTACTACCACAGCCCTTCTAAATATATAGATACTGTCAATAAAACTAGAGATAATGGCAAACTAGTCTGTTCATTATTTCTAGACTTGTCTAAAGCTTTCGACACAGTTTGTCACAGCAAACTTCTTCTTCAAATGTCCTCACTAGGTCTTTCTCAGCACACCCTTCTGTGGCTCAAAAGCTACCTGTCCAATAGGTATCAGTCAGTAAAATGGCACTCCATGCTCTCTCCTTACTTCCCAGTAACCACCAGTGTATCACAAGGATTTATCCTTGGTTCCCTCCTCTTTAATATTTTCACCAACACCCTCTATACAGCCACACAACAGGCCGCCTAATACAATACGCAGATGATTCCACTCTCATGTGTACATCTAACAACACGATACAACTCCAAATAATTACTCAGAAAGCTTTAACAGCCATTGAAGCATGGTTTCGTAACTCACAACTCATGTCAACCGAAAAACTACTGTTTTTTTTCCCTCACATCCTTCTCATGAAAAAGCAAACTTTAAAGTCCTCTCTAGATAATACAACCATCGAAGTCACTTCTCATAGGAAATTATTAGGGGTGATAGTGGATGATAATCGTAAATTCAACCAGCATATACAAAATTGCATAAGAAAATCTCATCAAAAACTAAATGTCTGACAGAGCCAAAAACTCTCTTACTGATGCAACTAAAAATACACTTGGCACTACTTATCTCCTTCTCACTCTTCATTATGGTGCTACCATCCTTACTAGCCTACACACTTCACAAAAACTAAAAACAATATTATTACAATGGTGCAAATACCCCTTTCAGAACCCACCATTGTATAGCACTAAATGGTTAGAACTGCCTCGTCAACTAACACATATACAGCTTCTTACCACCTATAAAATTATCCAAAATCCATCTGCCTGTCCTGCACTAAAAACATTATACACAACTGTGTTTCCTATTGATCATTGTGATCCAGTGACCAATAACTCCTATCTATAAACATATCAAATCTGGGCATTGTCTTTACTTGTACAAGGTTGCTAAAGCCTGCAACTCCTTATCTGTATCCATCAGGTCAATACTGTCCCATATTTCAAAACCACTCTGAAAGACTTCCTAGCTAAAATCTGTCTCTGTTCTTGCTCAAAACCAGGATAAACTATATCCCTAAATGTGAATAAGTACCTTTCCATTCCTTATACCTTCCTTACTCTCCCTTCTTCACTTAGTTCCTTACTTCTATCTAATATTCTCTTCCCTGACTTTCACTCTAAATAAACCATAAGTCTGTTTTTCCCTCACTTCATATGACAATTCCTGCTTGTATTAGACTAACTTACCTTTAATTTCTCTACAAACTATCTAAAATTTCTCTCAGTATTAAATGACTGTCATATACGTTGTACCGATTCTTAACCAATGTTTCTATATTATGTCTAATTTGTTATAATTATTTAAACTGCAGATGTTTTTATTTTATTTTATTCCTGAAGATCATAACATTATTGTTCTTAAAATGTTTTATAATGCTTCTGACAGGAAACTAACTATTCTGAGGTATAATTTTGTAAGACAGTCCCCAAAAGCAGAATATCCTGCCCTCCCCACACTATATCTACATTAATATACAGAAAAAAATGAATAAAAATAGATTTTTACACTTTTCTCACAAAATCTTGCACAAGTAAATATTCCTTCAGCAACCTGATAGTCCAATAAAGTGACATTCATTAGGGTAAAAATAAAGTCTTCTCAGATATTTTTCTTCATAAAATTAATGTATCAAAATGTTTTTCCCCAGAGGGGCACTTATCTGCCCAGCCTTGAAAGGACTGCTATCCATCTGTCAGTTCTATGAAGCCCACAGAGGAAAAACATTTGACAGCAAGAAAGCTGTAAAGCTTTTGGCATTCAAAATGCCTCTGATATGGCTCTGCCTGAGCCAGTGGCACTTTGGGCACATTGACAGTACCTAAAGCTTTGGCAGCTGGCTGGTGGTCTCATCAAAGGCAAAGACACAACCCAGTTAGCTTAGGGTACTGCAACTGTGATCTAAATGTTGAAAATTATTAATTATGCTGGACTTGGCAACATCACTAGCAAGACAGTAAGATGCAAGTCCATTAAGTCATCAGCTAGAAAGCCATACCAAGGTACTGTGAGATTCAGGTGATGTGAGGGAATGGTATAAGGGCCACTAAAATAAGAAACATTCACATCAATCTAGGATGAGATTTAACAGTGTGACAGAATCAGGGGAAGATATGTCTGCAGGGCACTAACAGTACAGTGGAAATAAATAGCAAATACTGATGAGGACAACAAAATATGACTAAGCCACACAACAATAAAGAAAATGTAATATGATCATCTGAAAGGGTTGACCAGTGAGAAATAAAAGGAGAAAGTCTTAATGTGGTAAGGAAAACAGGAAGATGGAAATAATGGCTTACGAAGGTAGGACAAATGAGATGAGATGCAGAACTTAAGATGCAGCTGGTTTGGGAGGTGGGTGTAGGTCAGCATTAAAAATGCAGCTTAAAATCACTGGGGTATATGATTAAAGCAGAGGCCACAGCAACTTTCTGGAAGTGGAAGTCAGGGGACAAGTAGAGATGATAAATTCTTCTTCATTTAAGATTTGTAACACAAGGCATTAGCTTTGGAGAGAGAGAGATGAAGAAATAAGGACAATGGTTATAGAAACTGTGATGAGGAACAGAAGGCACACAAGTGAGACAGGTAGCCACCCACAGTGATAAACTTTCTGCGCTCTTTGTCCCCAATATCACTTAGCCACCCATCTCCTAGTCAGTTGTTCCATTTATTTCCCATTACCAGAGAGAAGGTCAGACAGAAGGGTCCATCATTCATCCAGCAGGGTGGATTGAAGGTCCTACCAGCACACATGCAGTGACGTATCAGAGAGGGATGTGCAATAGGCTGGTTGAGGAGATAGTCCTCCCTCATTTCAGCAAGAGGCTGTTCCTCCAAGCAGCCTTACGCCTCCCACTGAGGCATGAATGGTGGTTTCCTTGGTCTCCAAAAAGAGGAAATCACACCATACAGCATGCCACTGAGTACACACTTTCTCCTCTCACCCCATGGTAGAGGTGAGCAGACCATGCCCCTTCATTATTTCCTCTCTATATCTTGTTCCTTCAGTGCCATGGCCACCGGATCTCTTTGTCACAGTGCTCTATTTCTCTGCATCACAGAGCCAGTCATTGCGCCAAACTGTCAGAAGCGCTTCATGGGGCTACATACCTCTGATCCTCTTAGCACAAGAAATCTGGGCAAAGCCAAAAATAATAGGGGGACAAAGACCCAAAAATAGGGACATATTTTAAATATTTATACAAACTTGGAAAGTTGCTAGAATAAAAGGTTTTCTGTTACCATGCATTTTCTGTATGATATGAAGTATGAAACTTAAAATGTCTGTCAGTATTTAGTAAATTCAATTCGCACTGATTTGCCAGAAAACCACAAGTTTTATGAGGAACAGACCAAAAATGACAGGAGAAAAATCTGAACAGTTAAGTGCTAGGTGGGCCAGTCTTCCAAAACTATACAAGGCCTTTTTTGGAGTGAGTGGGAATATTACATTGAAATTTGGTACTGTTTCACACTAATGAGAAGTTGAATGCAAGCATGTTTATTTTAATAGTTATCTTTGATGAGGGGTCACTGTGTCTAAATATTCGGGTTTACCACCTTATAACTATCATTTCTCTAGCCAGAAGTATAAAAAGCTACTGCATCTATGCTGTGAAGGACCAACAATGGTCTTAAGCTGGGGTTTGGTACAGGCATAGTCAGGCACAAGGCTTACATACATTAAGCTGTTACACCTCCAAAGCAGACACCCAAAAAACCTGCACCTCCCGTCACAAACCAGACAACACATAAAACACAAAATCAGTGTGCTGCACAATCACAGCCCTTAAGGCGAACTAACATTCCTAACACACTAGTAATAGGCAACTCTATAGTCAGGCACACTGATGTCCCACTCACTAGGCTGGACAAGGAGAAGGTTACTATTAGCTGCCTGTCGGGAGCCAGAATCCACCACATAACACAAGCACTCAGGTCACTCCAGAACAAGTAAAATATGACTCTGTCATTGTTCATGTTGGTGTGAATGACCTGAGACATACCTCCCTGGACTACATGATAAGAGATCATGTAGCCCAGGCGAGTATGACCCTGACCCTGAGTAGCATCCTGCCCTCACCAAGAATGATACCGCAATATAAAGAAAAAATGATCAATTTCAACAATTGGCTAAGCTTCTGGTGTCATTCAAAGGGGATCCAGTGTCTGTCAGCCTGGGATGACATGCTCGACAAGCCTCGTTGCTTCGCAAGAGACGGCTTGCACCTGTCACCCCTTGGCTTTCAAATACTGGCCAAGGCTCTTGCTGCCCCCCATAGTGCCTTTTTTGGCAAGGCTCAAAAGTCAAAGCAACCTCCGTAAACAGCACAAATAAAAAATGAGGGTTATGCTACTCAACGCCAGGAGTTTAAATCTCAAAATGCACGTGCTCAAAGCACTCTTCCGTATGGAGAATGTCGACATCTGTGCAGTAACTGAAACCTGGTTCAAGGCTCCACAGAGCACTACCGGGCTACAACTCATACCACACATTCTGGCCACAGAACATGGACCGAAACACAAAAGGAGGGGGTGTTATCCATATTCATCAAGGATACCTACACCTCCAGGTTAGTGGTGCAGCATGATACCTCTGAGATCATCCATGTGCAACTAACATCAGGCAAATCTGCAATGCAAACTGTGGCCTGCTACAGATCACCCTCCATGACCCAGGACTACCACTCCGCCTTTCTGGAGACAATGGAAAACATGAAGGTCCTACCGGACACCCTGATATTGGGAGGTTTCAATTACCCTACCATTAACTGGGAAAACTACTCAAGTACAAACTCCCAGGTCCAACGCTTCCTGGAATTTATTAACTCAAATGCCCTGGATCAGCTGGTAAACTCCCCTACCAGAGGTGAAAGCATATTGGACCTGGTCATCACCAACATGGGCGAGAGGTGTTCCGCACCGAAGGTCAACCCGTCACTGGTTAGATCAGATCATAAACTAATCACTCTGGATGTCCACACCACACCACCACCCCCAACCAAGGAAACCATAGTGAAAAACTTTTCTATAGCAAACTTCACCTTACTTAAGACAGAGGTGGCAAGTTTCACAGCCCCCACGCTAAAGAATAACAGTGTCCAAGATGCAGTAACCTTTACAAATGCACTTTATGAGCACCTACAAGGATGCATGGATCGTGCCATCCCTAGCAAAACCAAGACTCACTCCCCTAAGAGAAGGAAACCAGTCTGGTGGACCCCTGCCATAAACAGGCAATACAATAGAAGGAGGAAACTAGTTCAGAAAAAAAGCAGGTCCCAAGAAGGAAAGACATCCTTGATCAGTATCATTAAGAAACTAAGGTACATTATAAAATCATCCAAGTCTAACTTTGAAAGGAAAATAGCCAAGGATTCAAAAGATAACCACAAAGCCTTCTTTAGCTATGTCAAGAATCTAAGTGGCAACTCACAGATATGCTCTGAGCTAGTGCAAAATAGCACAAAATATACTGAACCTACTGATATTGCCAACATCCTGGCAGATAGATTCAGTGCAAACTTCATCCCCCTCTCACCCCCAAAAGGACCCACAACAATACCAGAAAAGTGTAGTGTCCCAGAAATCACAGACACACAGGTAAAAACAGCCCTTTCAAAAGCACAGTGTCAATGGGGCCAGATGGTGTCCCAGGCTGCGTCTTGCATGAACTACAGAATGAACGAACCCCCCACCTAAACACACTGTTCAACCTCAGCCTCTCCACAGGCTTCATGCCCATAGAATGGCACACAGCAATGGTTATTCCACTCCAAAAGGAGGGGCTACAACTGACCCTGGTAACTATCGCCCCATAAGCCTGACTAGCCTGGTCTGCACGGCTATGGAGCACATCATCATGGAACTCATTAACAAAGACATTGGGAACCTCCAAACACCAAACACTTGACCCGACCCAGTTTGGCTTTGTCAAGGGCAGATCATGCCTACTAACCTGGTTGACTTCTCCGAGACGGTCACCAAGGCCATAGATGAGGGAAAGGTGGTTCACACAGCCTACCTTGACCTCGCCAAGGCTTTTGACACCATTCCCCACTTGGAGAATTATAGAAAAACTCACCAGCCTGAACATAAACCCCTACGTCACGAGATGGGTTGCCAGCTGGCTTACAGACAGAACTCACACGGTAAGAATAGCAGGCTCCAGGTCCGACTCTAAACCAGTCACAAGTGTTGTCCCCACAAGGCTCGGTCCTGGGACTCCTACTGTTCGGCATATACTTCTCAGATGTACAGGCAAACACAGGAGGACTATGGCTAACCAAGTTTGCCAATCACTGCAAACTGGGAGCCATAACTGACTCTCTGGCTGACATGGACATTCTCCAAAAGGGCCTTACTGAGACGGACACCTGGTGTCAAAGTCATGGTCTCAAGCCAAATGCCAAAAAATACATAGTCATCCCGTTTGGGAAAAACAAAACACCCATGAATTGCCACATAGGTGGCAGCCCCCTTAATACAGAAGAGGTAATGAGAGATCTGGAGACCCAGGTAGATAGTAATCTCTCCTTTGACAATCATATTGCCAAAGTAGTTAGGAAATCCTTCTATGTAGCCCATCTAATTACTAAAGGGTTCTCATCTAGAAATAAAGAGGTTATAGTGCCCCTCTACTCGTCACTCATCAGACCCATCATAGAGTACAATCCCCCATTTGGGATGTACCTCACAAGATACTTCTAACAGCTGGAAAGACCACAAAAGTACCTCACCAAGAGGATTACTGGCCTCAAACATATGTCCTATGCAGCCTGACTGGAAAAGCTCCGGCTGTACTCAGTGGCATATCGCTTACTCAGAGGTGATCTCTGTCTGACTATAAAAGCCATGTACAACTCAGAATTGATGGACATGCCCCACCTAAAAAAATCCAAGTCACTGCAAGCCACTCGCTCTAGTGAGCTAAACCTCACCACAACAATACATAGAACATGCTGGAGGGATAAATTCCTGTCACAGAGACTCCCCATGCTTTGGAACAAAATTCCTAACTACATTAGGCAGAGCCCCTCACTAACACTCAAGAGAAACCTTGATGAGTGGATGGGTAACAGAAAATACACTCCTGGGATCACTTCATTGGCTCTTCTTGACAGAGGCTCAGTTAATTAATCAATGGGGCGGCGAAAGCTGACACACACTGACTAGGCTTATAAATGCCCTTGGGCAGATAGCCTAGTACCTACAGCTATGAACCTATGAACATTCATCTTGGTATAACATTCCCTGAAGGAAAGCAATGCTATGGTATCAGAAGCCCAAAGTTAGGTTAATATAAAATAATCATATCTATTAAAGGAGAAGGAAATGCAATTATTCAGGCACCAATACAGCATAAGTTTTGGTACATAAAATTTTAAAGCATTTAAAAACTTGTTTCACAATTGCATTTAACCTTGAGCTACCACAACGGACAAAGTAGAAGAATTTTGCCACAGAAAATATTCACACTAAGCAGCACATATAAAAAATTCTGGGTCTTCACCAGTGGCGCTGGGGGATTATGCCTCAAACTACAGCTCAGGTGGCCAGATGACTACTAGCTCAGAGACAAGACAGTGGTTGAAGTGTACTGACAGTCATCTCGCTGAGTCTTGGTGGAGGCTGGCACTCAAGTGAAATTAAGCTGGGAGTGGGGGAAGAAAGTTCAAATCTAGGAGCTACAGATTCCTAAAAGGATGTCTGCTGAAGGTACACCTGGGAAATGCTCTGCACACTAACAGAAGCCATTGTAGCATCATGGGAATGGCTGAAAGGTGGGCTTTAACAGAGACTGATTTAAGAGCCCCAGAAGTAAGGATGTCAGCTCTAAACAAGAAACTCCACTTCCTCCAAGCTCTTCTCACCTTGGAGAATGCAAATACCTCAAGGCTGGTCAAACAGGATGAGGAGCCTAAGCTTCTCCATTTCCAAATCACCATATGCAATGTCCCAGACCACATCCCCACAGGCGATATTTCCCCTTCTCATGAGCCAGGAAACCCATAATCCATATTTCAACTTACTGGAGTTACTCACCATTCAACCCAATATCATATTCATGGCTGAGTTTAACTACCCCACTATAAACTGGGAATCATACATGACCACAAATGTGCAGGCTTTAGAGATTCCGAGACTTTGCTAACAGAAGCTCCCTGATCAGACAGTCCATGCACATAAAGCTCTCTTCAAATAAAAATAAAACCTATAACCCCTTCTAACCATGAAAACATTTAGGAACTATTCTAATGCAAATAACCTACTACTGAGTGGTAGTCTGGCAAAATTTCAAGCCTCAACACCTCTACTAACCCTGACAATGATGCTGCCTATGCAGAATTGTTCACAGAGACCTGTACAATCATGTTAATACATGCACTGAGACAGCTATGTCTTTCAGGGATAAGAACAAAACAAAAAAATCTGGTGGAATCCCAATATCAATAGGTTGTATAACAAAAGGAGTAAAGGTATGGCAAAAATTAGGAAGTGCAACATGTATCAGGATAAAAAAAATCTTTCATCACTCTAAACAAAAAATTCAGAGAATAAACCAAGTCCACTTAAAGCCATATTTAAGGTGAAAACAGCTTCCCAGGTGAAGGACAATGACAAAGCTTTCTTTAGCTACAGCTTACTCTGCAGAACTAATTGTAAATGACTAAAAAGATACAGTAAATTGACTGGCTTAAAAATCGAGTTCCAATCACCCCCTCAAAAAATCCCATTGAACATAAGCACCTTCAAATGTCATTAGGGGTAGGCTCCTCAACACACACTCCAAGGCCAAGAGCACCACTTTGATAGGCCCCAAAAATATCCTAGGATGGCTCCTAGTTAGCATGAAGAACGACCAATCAAGGACCACTAGAATCTCTATTATCCATAGCTTTCAGATAGGCTTTGTGTCATGCGAATGGAGAACTGCAACATTTATCTTTTTACACAAGGGTGGGTCATTTTCTGACCCTAGAAACTACAGACCCATAGGTCTGACTATGTGGACTTTTTTGAGAAGGTCACCAAAGCAATGGATGAGGACAAAGCAGTGTATTCTGCCTACCTTGACCTGACCAAGGTATTTGATAAAATACCCCACTTGGGCATTGTAGACAAACTCATGAAATTAAATATAAAACCCTTGGTCAATTTCTGGGTATCTGGGTGGCTGTCATGTAGGGCCACAGTAGTTAGGATAGAGTCCACCACCAAAACAGGTTGGTAACTAGTGGAGTCCCTCAGGGCTCTGTGCTGAGTCTGCTCCTTTTTGGCATCTACTTCTCTGAAGGTAAGGCCAATGTCGAGAGCCTCTGGCTACCTAACTTTGCAATTAACTTGCAAACTAGGTGCAGTTATAGAATTCCCCAAGACACTAAAATCATCCAAGACGGACTGACTCAGAAAAACATGTGGTATCAGAGAGACAGTCTAAAACTCAATGCCACAAAATGTATAATAGCATTCTTTGGGATGTTAGATATCTCTTAGAAATTACCTCACTGAAAGCACATCCATTAGAGCAGATCCAGCAGTCAGGGATTTGGGGATACATGTTGACAGTAATCTAGTCTTTGATCATCATGTGTCTATTCCAGTAAAGAAATCATTCTACTCTGTGCAACTTATAAGCAAGGGTATACTATCTATGGTCATTGTTTCACTGCATTCAGCCCTCATGAGACCAATCATGGAGTACAATGCCCCTCTTTGGTATGTACCTGACCAGCCTCATGCAAGAACTGGACCATCAAAAAAGGGCATGGAGCATAAAAAAAAAGTCTCCTACAGACATCTCTGCCTGGCTTAAAAGGCATTCTTAGATTTTGCTCTGATGGACCTTTTGCATATTCACAAAACAAACAGCTTCAGAATTACCAGATCTAGGGACTTAAATCTTGCTTGTGGCATAAACAGGACATATTGGAAGGCCAGGTATGTGTTTCAGAGAATACCACTCCTCTGGAACAGTCTTCCCATTTGTGTGAAGCAAAGTTCTTCCCTAACCCAATTCAAGTGTAATTTGGACCAGTGGATGGGGAATTGTAAAGTCACCCCTGGTTTGGTACCTAAATCCTCAATGGACAGAAGTAGCCTAAAATGCTTGACCACAAAGCCTCAATCTACATATACCCCCTAGAATCTAATAAACTTATCAGGTAAGTTTGTGATGCCTGGCTAGGCTTAAAAAGGCCCCTGTGGTCATTAGCCTGAACGCATCACTCACCCAGCCAGCATGATGTTGGCACACTGGCAGGGAGTTGGGCAAAAAAGATCCTAATCTCAGAGCCACATTGCAATGGCTCCTCATAAGTACTGTCTCACTCTGCTCAGTTCCTAGGCAGTGCATCCCACAGAGTTTGTGAAGTGAAGGCCACCAATATAATGTACTTCTCTAGTATGAGAGCCTCCCAGTGAAGGTCATTTTCTCCAAGCCATTTCTCTTTATCAGATTGTTTGCTATTAACATAAGAACCAGATACAGGACAGTTTACTAGAAAATACTTTATAATATTCAATATTCTTTTTCATTTACAGTAAACTCTCAGTTAACTGGAACTCAAGCAACCTGCACTCTCAATTGGTAAAAAAAAATCGAAGAAATACAGTACACTTTTCATGTGTTGCACTTTCTGTCCCCCCACAGAAACATACCTTACATTTTTGGAGTTTGAGTTTAAAAGAGGAAGATAGGAATTCATTGCCTCTTTCCCCAATCTGAGAGCAAGTCAAACCAAACAAATAGTATAGGGTACAGTACTAGTCAGGCATGTTTTTAATAGTAGCTCTCAAGCAACCAGAAACTACAGCTATCCGGCATCTACCAATCCCCATGGGTGCCAGTTAACAGAGTTTACTGTACTTGCTTTCTGTCAAAACTTGTTGCTATATAAAGCTAAAGGCCTTAACACAATCATTCCCCTATACAAGAATGAGAAAAAGCACAATATTTTTTTCTTTTGACAAGCTCTTTTAACCAGATACCTTTTTGTTTGTTTGTTTTACATTGCAGGACCTGCATTTCTTAAAACTAAACAAGTAGAAAGAGAGAAGGGAGAAAGACAAAACAAATAAACAGAAGCACCTATTTATATCAGTATCCCTATTACACATAAAAATAACTGTAAAAACTTTACTTTATAACATGCAGAGAAAATCATGCACCACTTAAGTAATACTGTTAAGTAAAAATTTATTTACTTAGTTAACTCTGTCCCTCTTCTTGCCCTCTCCTATTTTTCAAACATTAATGACATGCAGTAGGACATATACCTTAGAGAACCCTACAAGTTTAACAATGTCCAAACAAGTCCAATATTTCCAGATTTTCTTGTTCTGTCCTGCTTCACAAATATAATCATTGCTTTGTAATTCCACATTTGTCAACTTCCAGGTTACTGATTTTAGTCTCCAAACGTTAATGGCATGAAGTAGGGCATATGCTTTAAATACCCTACAAGTTTAAGAAAGTCCAATTAAGTCTAATATTTCCATATTCTTTTGTTCTATTCCTGTTCATCTCCATCTCCCAAAACCTGTCTCTGCTTCAACTCTAGTGCACTCTCGATCATACCTCTCAACCTGGAATCATCAAAAATCTGGACAAGGCCCATGAAAAATAGGTACAAATATGTACACTGAGTAACATCTAATTTGCATACATACTTATGTAACTGCACCCACTCCAACGGAATTGTGAGATACCAACTTTCAAATGGAAACTGAAGAACAGACAGACAAAATATGGCACCAGAGTCCCCCCTGCAGCTATTCCAATGCCCCATTACCTGGCTATTTTGCCCCATTTACCATAAACACTCTGTGCATACTACTTTACTTCTACGATTATTTTTTTTAATATTTTGCGGCACAACAATGCACAAACACTAACGGACATCTGCTAAACAAAGCGATACTGTCTCACCATGAAAATAGATTTGACATTAAAACTTCTCTGCCCTTGAAACTCACATTCATTGAAACAGCACTGAAACCCACACCACATCCAAAGAAAATGCATCTGGCCATTGGTGGATAAAGATTACCTTTGGGCTGTTTTCAAATCACTGGCCCTAAGAAACATACATGTGTTCTTTTCTTTGATACACCTTCCTGACTTTAAGTTATATTCCTTGTATAATACAGCACACTTGTTAGACAGAGCACATTTTAAATTTTCTTGAACATTTTTCCAGTAGGCTGTACTGTAGGCAATGAAACAAAATGTATGAACCAATAATGACAAAACTGCCCAATTCAGAACATTTCCATCATAAAAGTCTACTTCCACACCCACACTATAAATAGAATGACAATAGTGTAAGCCATAGATATATTGCACAGCTTCTCACACTTATTTTCAATTTCAGGATCACCATGCATTTCACTAGCAAGTCTTGAACTCTGGACCCTATGCACTACAGTCAGAGCAATATACCACTATGCCAAATCAACAGTTTCATGAAAAATAGGAAGACTGAAACTTAATGGCTATCATTTAGTGAATTCAGTTCTCACCATAGCTCTCAACCTCTTAGCACGAAGCACCTGGACAAAGCCAATAACGGGAAACCAGGGACACATTTTAAACACTGGTTGTATAATTTTGGAAAGTTGCTAGAATAAAATATTGTGTTACCACCATGCATATCACTGGCTAGTCTTGAACACAGGACCCTATGCACTACAGTCAGAGCAACATACCAGTATGCCAAATCAGCAACTTCCTGAAAATAAGAAGACTGAAACTTAATGGCTATTATTTAGTGAATTCAGTTCTCACTTCTCACCATAGCTCTCTCAGCACAAAAAACCTGGACAAAGCCAATAATGGGGGAATACAAATTAAGTTCTCAGGTTTTCTCATTTGTGTTGAACAGTATTTCATTACTATAAATGATGTATTTATCAGACACTTAGAATGATGTACATCTACCCTACAGCTAGACCCATGTGTTTTAAGATAGTCCCTGGCATATGCCTGAAAGTAGCCTGCATCAGAGAGATGCAAGACCCTCTGGCCTAGGTCTAGTCTGGACATTCACACAATCTGGATCATACCAGTGAGCCCTGCAAAACACAGCTGACTGTTTCCAAATGTAACACTTTCTTAATTCTGCCTGCACTCCTTATGAGTCTCCTTATTAATCCTAGTCATTCTACCTGCTTCCTGCCCAAAAGTTACTTTCCCACCCTCAAAAATGGATTCTGTTTAACATCACTCGCTCTAAGTATCCTTTTCTGTGCTAATCAAATTACTTACTGCATAGCTTTCCTTTACCTGTTTATGTCTGTTGTATTTTAACAGCTAATTACTAAAACAAAACTGGATGCGTTTTACAAAAAAAAACATGCAGTCATTTTGACAAGCCATTTCTATTTGGTTTTATTGAGGACAATTATAACTGGCAAAAGAATTCTTTAAATAACTCTTTTTTTGCTATTATTTACCATAAACATCTGTAATATATATAATCCATGCAGCAACATAATAAAGGCTTCCTAATGAAAGTAAGACTGCTTAGCGATCAGCTGTCATATGTATGATTGCAGGACACTACAAACAGTAGTTGTGGTTAGAAAAATAAATAGAAAAAAGAATTTTCGAAGGGGTAAAACTTCACTGCACCTCCACATCCCTACTATATACACACAACACCCTTATTTCCTTACTTGGTTCTTTGTCCCGCTCATCCGATAAATCCAAAACTCATTGATGCACTGTTTCTGTTCCCCGCTCGTTCTTTAGAGATAAATCCAAAACTCATCGATGCACTGTTTCTGTTCCCCGCTCGTCCATTAGAGCAAGCTGTTCCTGCTCGTGGCCAGCCGGAAATGAAGTGTGCGAGCTCCTTCAGCTCAACTCTGACTGGCTGGTAGCCCTGACGGCACTGATGTTATCACACACTTGATGACATCAGTGCCGACAGTGCGAAAATTGAAAAATAAAAAAACAAAAGGGAAAAAAATTGGAAATGAAGGGGTGCCACTCGGGAATCGTGACACCCTTTCATTTGGACCAGAAAACTCGGTAAAAAACGAGTAATTCAGTATGGTTGGGAGGTATGCTCTCGATTCTTCTAATCAACTTCTGTGCTTTTTTCCCCTCTGTCAATCATTTTCTGTTGAAACACTGGGAAAGGTTGCACTGGCACAATTTCTCTGTGGTCTTTATTACCAGAACAACAAGAAGCAGAATCTCCTCCTGTTTCACAGCTCACTTTCAGTTGGACAAACTTTTATATTTCTTCCTTAGCATGTAGTTTATCAAAAAATATTTTTGTCCCTCCAGGGAAAAACATTTTGAGGATAGCTGGGTACAGCAGTTTGAATCAAATGCCTGCTTCTCTGCATTCCTTATATAATGGAAAAAGTTTATTCCTCTTCTGCCTGGTGTGCAATTAATAGCCATTCTCCACAAACACTCTGCTGTCTCCCACTTTTTGTACTTTATCCTTCTGCCACAGCTTTGTCAGAATCAACTACTTCTGCTGGTAAGATTACATTTTTCCTATTAAAGGTCTAGGTTGTTTTCTCATAGCTAGGTTCAGCACAGACACACGATGTGTTCTTTAAATTAGCAATTCCTGTTGTGGAATACAAGTTGCTTATTTGTACTTTCATAAAATTAACTCAGTCTGTTGGTTCCAGCTTCTCAGGTAGCAGAAAATCTCAAGTTTTCCCTACGTGTTCTGTTCTCCAATTCTTTTTTGAAACATCTATTCTTGTGCAGTCTCATATTCAGCCAGCCTTTCTTCATTTCATCCTCTTAGTTTTGCATTTCTATCACCTTATCTGAATATCTCTTCAAAGCTTCTTTCATTTTTCCAGCTTTTTATTGTGTTGATGTAATCCATCATTGTTTAGTTTATTTTAACCCGGTCTGTGTGCAGCTGCTTTATACTTTCCTCTAGGTTACTGGAAGTCATGTCGGGACCTTGCACTGCTTCTTTCGGAACAACTGCAGTACTTTTCCCAGTCTGTTTTTTTTTCCTCAACTTTTGTAACAGATTTTCCTCCAGATCCTTTATATTTCTTTTTTCCTAGCATTGGTGTATTTTGCATTATTCAAATCTGATAGGGGAGAATTTTAAGAGCAATCTAAATCTTCATCATCAGGGGAATATTCCCTTCACCTTTTTAGCAAGATACTGGAGAGAGGCTGTTGCAGGAACCTGGCAAGGCTGAATAGATTACAAGACTTTAAAGCAGCCCTTAGTCCAAATTAAACCAGTCATTTTTAGATTGTTTCTTTCTCAGGAAGTGGAGTGGAGGGAAAATATTTGGTCTTTTGGATTTTTTTTTGAGGGATGGTGGGGTGAACCAGGTTGCCAGACCTCCACAGCACAGGCATATCTTTCTTCACATACTGACATGTTGACACCTCCTTCTCCCTGTGTTAGACAGGGCTCTTACCTACCAGCCTTGGATCAAGCAACAATGGAGTTCTTGTGTTCAGAATCTGCCATATATGATGTAACTTGTTCCTCTGCCATTGCAGCCTCAGAAAGGACAATGCTAGAGGGCCAAGGAATAGCAAACAGCCACTGCATGGTCTGCAAAAGCACCACACGAAAGTGCTTCAGACCAGCCATGCAGGAAGGATGATAGTTTGATTTCTTCCCCTTCCCTACTGGGTTTATCCATTTGTTTTTTTTCTTGGGTAAAGGGTTGAAAAGAGGAACGGCCCGCTAAGGGCATGACACAACTTGCCAAGGCCTTAAAACACTTAATTTATCAGTAAAGACCTAAGGTATGCAAGTGGCTATGAAGGGTAGGTGTGAAAACTTCTAAGATCATAGGGCTTTATATATCATGTTATGTGCCTTTTTTAATTTATCCACGTCTTTTGAGTTTCTAATACCATAAAGGGAATGGACCCTGTTCCTAAGTCAAATTATGATTAAAGTTCATGAAATTAGTATTGTTTCAATCTTTGATGTTAGCCATAAGTGCTCTTTGCAGCACCTGCAACGTGCCCAGTAAGGACTCTTCCTGCAATTTATACAGAGTTACATGTATCGGTAACATATCTAAGTACGATTGTAAATTCTTTTTTATAAGACTCATCACTCCTACTACTACTGGAACTGTCTAGGTATCCTTCTTTCACATTGCCCTCGTTTCTTCCTGCAAATCCTGGTATTTTATGGCACAAGACACTGTAGTCACCGGGTGTAGCAATTTCAATGATGAATGTTACTTTTGCTTTCTTTTCATGGACTACTATATCTGGTTTTCTCGCATTTATTTTTTGAACTGTTGGTAATGCGTGATCTATGTAATCTAAGCCATCATTTTCTATAATGCTTTGTGGCTCATGTTTCCAATGTTTTTTCAGCTACTTCAATATTATAATGTTTGCACAATCCCCAATGCAACAGTCTTGCCACATTATTATGCCTTTCAGTATACAGTCCTCTGGCCATTAGTATATCACAACCAGCAACCAGATGTGTGACCGTTTCCAATTCTGTCTTACAAAACCTACAGTTGTCTGTTTCTCACACTTCTTCAATGGACTTTGTAAACCAATGTGTTTGTAGTCCACTATCTTGGACAGCCAATATTAACCTTTCTTCTTTTGGTTTAAATTCACCTCTCCTTAACCATTCCTGCATTCGATCCTGACCAACATGAGGTTGTTCCAAGAGTTTTCTATATTTGCAACTATATTTATGCATTTTCCACATTTCTTGCCTTCTATGATGTACGTCATTGGAGGCAAGTTATTGGTCTACAGTTTTTAGGATAGCTTGCAATTCACTCAAGAAGGAGTATTGTTTTTCCTGTTGTTAACCAGGCTGGTGTCTGTTCGGGGTGCACATATAAATAGTTCCTTACTCATGGCTAAATCTTCATGTAAAGATGTTAGTACTTTTAGACAGAAGTTAGGTACTGCATCTGGGCCTGGGGTTTTCCAGTTAGAAGCTTTTCTCAACTTTGATTCAATCTCTCTGACTGTTACTTCACCCCATTTCCTATCCTGAACATTTGAACTTATTCTTTCTTTTACTTTTTCTACTCATTTAGCATCTTTATGTTCCACAGGATCTTAATAGGTATTTCTCCAAAATGCATCTATTTCTTTTTTTTGTGGTGTTTCAATAACTTTTGCCTTGTTTCACAAATCTCTATAAAATTTTTTTGGTCATCAATCACTTATTTTGTGCTTTTCCTTTATATTTATCTGCATATCTTCTATGTTTTTCTGCCTGTGCTGATATTTTTAGTTTATTTGCGATAGTGCACAATAGATTCTGATCTGTTCTGATACTGTGTTGCTTTTATCATGTCCATCTTTCTTAGTATTTTTGTTGATCTGTTCCCTCTTCTATACCCTTCTGACACCTCGTTTTAATTGCTTTATATATTTTTTTCTATTTGATACTTCACGGTGGCATTCAATTTCTCCACCCTCCTTTCCCTTTTGACCTTGTGTTTTTGTGGTTTAGTTGCACAATAATATATCCTATTTACTTCTGTTATATTGCATGGGATCTCTATGGACAGTCCTAATTACTGTGCTCATTTGTTTTAAACTTTATTGACTTTCTGTAATCTACTACTTTCATTGATCTTAATAGGTCTGTCCATCTCTATTAAATCAAGCAACTCTTCTCTTAGATCATTTTCTTCTAAACATTCACATTCTTTGTTCTCCAGTTCCTGCGGGCAACCTATAGAAAGTTCCAGAGCACATTCCTCTGCCACATTCTCTTCAGTTTCATCCTGTATCCATTGCTCTTTCATATGGGAACTCACTGGCCTATCACTCCACAACATTGACTGCATCAGAGTTGCCACAGTTTTCTGTTCTTCCTTTGCTGTGCAACTCCAACTGAACGTTTATACTGGTTTCCCATGGAAGGCTCTAAAGTATCTTCATATTGTAACTGATTGGATATTTCCCACACCACCGGTTTCTCCTTAATTTGGGGATCCATTGCTCTATCCTGCTGTGATGTTATCGGAGTTAGATTTTCTACACTAAATATTTCACTTTGCAGGTAATTCTATAACCTTGATTTCTATTTCTTTAATGTCTCCATTACTAATCTTTTCTTCTTTTCCTCTTTGTTTTCTTATTTTTTGTACTGTAAAATTTTCCATGCCTGGATGCCTTTGGCTGTTTTTCCTGTTCAAATATCTTTGGTGCTGCACTTTTTGCATTAATTAGTTTTGCTGTCTCCTTTGCATAAATATTGCACCATATTAAATCTCTTTTTCATTCTCATGTCCATATTTTTTCTTCAGATGTCTCCTACTCCTCATGTATCTCCTTACTTTGGGGACTTGGTTGTTCTACCATACTGTGATAGGTTGTGTTAGACTTTTTACCCAAAATCCTTCACTTCACAAGTATTCCATAACTTCAACTTCTATTTTCTTTTTAACTTCTACTTGACTAATCTTCTGCTCTACATTCCCTATTTATGACCTTATTTTTTATGTGAAATGTTCCATATCTGGATGCCTTTGCATGTACTTCTCTTTGAATACCTTTGAGACTGCCTTTTTTGTGTTGATTGATTTGGCTTTCTCCTTTGCATAAATAATGCACCATGTCAGGTCTCTCTTTCCCTTGTCCACATTTCTTTTTTTTTATACCATTCAGAAGTCTCTAGGTTTTGTTCTTTATATTTTCTCACTTCCTCAGTTGCTTCTTTTTCCAAACAGCTGAAGGTTCCTGGTCTATATAATGTTTTTCATAAATCTGTTGTATTAATGAACACACATTTTTATTTGAAGCTGCTGGCAGTTTTTCTTGTGGAAGTATTTTTCTTTCCTGTAATTTCTCTCAATCTTTTTATATATCTTGTCTGGAAATTCTGGGTTTCTTGCATAATAGTAACAATACACAATTTCTTTCTTATCCTCAACAGTCCATTCTGTCACCTTTATGGCTCTATTCTGGCCTATCAGTTTTTGTGAACTGCTACTTTCTTCTACAATGGTGGGGGGGGGGCATCTTCCCCCTGGGACTGGCCTAGCCCCATTGTAGGAATGTTTCCATGTCTTGAGGATTCTATACTGTCATTTTTTTCCAGTCCTGGTACCAGTGTGCATACCAGGATTGAGCACATTTTTTTATCCTGGGCCTTGTGCACCCAGCTATATTTTTTATTAACCTACTACTGTCTGTGATACATGCTATGTAAAATAGTCTATATATCAGTGTCATCTTGGTAAGACTTTGTGAAAAACAGAGTTCACCTTGTGAGGGTACTCATCAAGACTCGAGGATTAATTCAATTCCAGCAATACTACTCTCCTTTGCTTCTTGACGTCTCTCTCCATTTGGACTCCTGTTAGAAGATGCAAATGGCATGGAAGTCCCTGTTAGAAGATGCAAATGGTATGGAAGTCCCAGTACGGCATCTGCCTCCTTAAATAAACAAACACAGTAACAATCAAAAGGCCAAATTTAGAAGTTAAGGAAAATAATTCCCCAACTGGGTACTTTACGTGAACTACAAAATCCTAATGGAGGAATAGAAAGGCATTACTCATACAGAAGCATATGGATGCATAAACTGAGGCAAGAATATTCCAAAGACATTGCAGACAAATGCTTTCCCTTATACCACCATGCTTCTATATGCCTACAGATGGGCATATGTTGTGTAAGAAGGAACCTTAGCTCTTGAGAACTGACTGGATGGATGGATGGATGGATGGATGGATGGATGGATGGGATGCCAAGCAGCAGTCTCAGAAATAACGGCTACTGCAACAGTGATACTTAACCTTGCAGCTAGCTATGACATACTGCCACAGTCACACATCTTCGTGAGAGCAAACATAAGAGCCCACAACTGGTCATGGCCAACTCCAAACCAAAAGTTGGAGAAAGTACAGACTGTAAGTAAAGTTACCATAACAGCAGATGTTCTAATAAGTCACTGTTGCAGTAGCCTAACCTATTTAGGTTATAGCCTTGCCTAGGATATGATCATCAGCCAGCTTTCAAAACTTTAGGCACCTTCCACATTCCCAAACTGCCACTGGCATAAGCATAGCCCTATAACAGGCAGTTTGAGTGTGAAAAGCTTCAGAGTTCTTTTTGCCCCAGGTAGTGAGGCTACAGACGTGAATGGAAAAAAATTATATATATATATATATATATATATATATATATACACACACACACACACTGTTATGGTAAATTTACTTTCACAACTACGGTCTACATTTAGATCCCTGTTACACTAGCCAAAGCTATACGAGTAGATTACCATAGTTTATAAAAATATGAGGATGAGGAGGAGGAGGCAAAAATGGCCAACAGATGAATTTTGCCACATGAATAAGGGAATAACTCACACAGATAATCAAGATCCAGAGGCAACCAGGCCTTGAAAGGGCCCTAGTTCTCCTTTTCCATTCTCACACACAAATTCCAAGTGCCAGGCTATTTTATTTATTTTGTCTCCTTGAATACCTGCAACACATCCTCAGGAAAAAAACAGCTTCTAAAAGGTGTTAAAACTATCATCCAGGCAGTCAACTGTAGTGATTTCAGTTCAGGGAGCATCAAACAAATCCAGTCTGTGGGGAAGGTTGTAGTAACAGCCCTTTGCCAAATTCAGAAGAACGGAGATAGTGCAGTTGTATAGCAAACTAACCACAAGTGTGGATGTTCTGTTTGATCATTGTTGCAGTAGCCTAAGCTGTCTAGGTCATACCCCCTGCCATTGGCCAGTTTTCATAGCTAAAGGGTGCTCTCCACATGTTCGTTAGGAGCTTGGGATGAGCTCCATATAAAAAGACACACAAGTCTGAGAGCTTCAAGAGGTAACAGCCAGTAAAAATGCTAGGCAATGTAACAGGAGGGAAAATATACAGATTCATAACTAAGTACTGCCCTTGTGGTCCATTTCAAGCCTTGCCAATTTCCCTGTCAAAGGTGAGCGTCAAACCCTGAATCTTGTATCTGTGAGGTAAACACCTTAACCATTATACTAAAACCCAACCCTATACATAAATATACTCAAGGGTATATCTATTCACACAATGGCAGTACAAAAAATACAATATGGGAAGAACAGGCCCTAGCATTCTAATAGGGTATAAGATCACTTTGAACTAAATACATAATTATATCTATATTAACAATGTGCTATTAGATTTTTCTCAACGTTATTAAAATAAGCAGCGGTGGTACAGTGGTAGCATTGTTGCCTCACAGCAAGAGGTTCTCCTGTTTGATTCTCAGCTGGGGTGCCTTCTAATTGGAGTCTACATGTCCTCCCCGCGGTTGAGTGACCTCCGAAAGACATGCATGAATGGGCATGCCTTCGCTGAAGGTTGGGCATCAGGCTGGGAACTCGGCACCATAAAAAAAAAATCGACTGCCAATCATTAGCAGACCGGAGTTCCACTGTGGCGACCCCTAACCGGGAAAAGCCGAAAATACAAAATTTACAATACAAAGAATATGATTTTTTTATAACACTTGCCCCTGAATTGGAATTTTATTTGGCATCCCTAAAGTGCATAAAATGCTTTTCCACTTCCATTTAGGCCTATTGTATCTGCAAGTGTTTATATTACAAAGAATATTTCATTGTTTTTAGATAATTATTTCAATCCTTTGGTGCAACAGTTTTTGACTTAATTTATTAAGGATTCATGGTTATTTTGGGGCAGACTTAGGTTAACATAGAAGGGGAAGACATTTTCTTATTTACAATCTCTGTTTACATCAATTCCCATTGAAGACAGAATACATTTACATTAATTTTTAACCAAATTTACTACTTGGTCAGCTGTTAAGATTAAAATGATGGTTTTAATTAAACTAGTTTTGGTGAATTTTTTTTTTTATAGTTGATTAATGTCATTTTCAGCATATTAGGTGCATAGTGATGGGTGCTACTCGGCCCTATACTAATTTGATGACGGCTTGGTGGGAATTGGTGATTTTACCCACAGGCAACTTTTTTTGACAGGTCAAGTTTTATGTGAGAATTATTAAATAAGTGATCCTATTGTTTCTGTGGCTGTTTTTTTTTTTCTTATTTTGGCTTTTGGTGTGCTTTAGTCAAGTTGTATGTGAAATTTGTAGAGGATTTATTTTTCATTTGAAGTGGCAATTCAAAAGAAATTAAAATGTATTGAAAGCATGAATAAATCAACATTTTAGAGTTTATCTTGGATAAGGTAGGTAAGAAAGTGAATTTTTTAGACAAAAAAGTTAACATTGCATCAAATTACCCTCATGAGAAATTTGAGACTAAAATATTTAGAAAAGATATTTCAGTCAATTAATTTACAGTAGAAATTGTCCCAAGTCTATTAAGAAATATATACCTAAGGGTTAATTTATTACATCTAGCTTGACTAACAATGAGAAGGAATTTATTAAGGAAGTCAACATTATTAAACTGACAGTGGTTTTCCTTTAGAAATTTTAAAAACAATAGCCAATTATATAATGGATAATAGAAACAGTTTATTCCGTTATTATTTTGATTTGACATACAAATAGTAATAGATTTGCTTTGGATATAACTATGGACCCATTAAGTTTCTGTCAAGTTCTGAGTGATAATTGGAAGATTATAAAGGGGAACTCTGATTTAGTGAAGGCAGTGGGTGATAGACTCAAGGAAGAATACAAAAAGAACTGCAGTTTTAGAGAGAGTTTATATAGATATAGTACCTTGAATAAAAGATTTTATTGACTGTAAAGCTCGTCATTTTATTATAGAAAGTAAATTTGGGTATTTACCATCTGCTAAGAAAGCATTTTATGGTGGACATTAAACTGTTAAACAAAGGGTATAGTATACTTGCCATTATGTGCACAATGTGATGCTTTTTATGTTGGTATGTCTAGCCTATGAAAATGGCAACAATGTGTTATTTAGACATGTTCTATGCAAACTAGAACATGCAGAGTTCAGTTCTTATGGACTCAAAAGGGTTATATCAGATTTGACAGGGTGTGACTAAGAACAACATAGAAGAAAAAACATTATGGCAACTAAGACTCCAAACTAAATCATTAGGCTTAAACAGTGGAATATAAAATGTTTTTTTTTTTTTTTAAATCTAGGAGGCTATGCAAATTATTGGTATTCAATTTATGTAATTAAACTTTTGTTTTTTTAAGGTTTTATTACTATACTATGACATCATCGGTCATGTGATGTTTAACTTTATAAAGGTGAAATGATATTATGAATTTATTCTGAGGAAGTCCCTTGCTTTAGGATGAAAGCACTAAATAAATACTTTTTTGTCTGCGGTGGTTCAGAGTTCTTATGTTTAGTACACCACATATGGAACTGAGGTGTTCTGAGTGTAGGAGTAAAAACAAGGCCAGACAAATATTTGAGAACCACAGACAGATGGGCCTTTAAAGTGTTCTGGTTCTTGGAATGTCGCAAACTAGAAAATCTTTTCCATTTGCACATATATGATTTCCTAGTAGCAGTTTTTTTTTTTTTACTCTCTTTCAATACCTACTGCAAAAATGCCTAAAAGATACCAAAACTGGGTGTAATAAAAAATTAATTTCCTGTGTAAGTAAATCCAGTCTGTGGTGTTGGGAAGCCTGTGGTAATTGTCCTTGTCCAGTTTCAAAAGTGAGAGCCATTGCTGCCTAGGTGAAAAGGGAGTCACCAGAGCAGTCTTCGGGAACATTCCCAACTGTAGAAATGAGATGGCATCTTTCTTCTTGACCTATCTGCATGGAATCCTGGACAGGAATTACTTCATCTATTTTGACAGGAGGCAAACAGAACTACTTGAGTTGTTCCCCACAGTTGGATCAATTCTTGCAAGACCTATGTATCCATTTCTGAGGGTCCTGCTTAGGTTTTGCTCTGACAAGCTATATGAAGCCTGAAGAATCATAATGATCTGAGTTGCTACAACAAAGGCTAAAATTGAAAGAATGCAAAGGGGTTAAATATTTGGCACCCCCTGTTTATGCATGTCATCACTGTGGTGTGGTCTGTGAAAAACGTGCAACAATTCTGATGATCAGAGAGGATTAAGGGCTTTCAAAGCATTTATTCATTGCCACCATCTCTCTTGACATTTATGTGATTTTGTCTAAGTTTGTTCTATAAACCTTACACTTTTACACCTTTCAAAACAACTCCCCAACACCAGGTCTGAAGCATCTGTTGTGACAGAATGGAGAGGAGGCTGAAGGAAGAGGAAACAACCTAGATTTTAAGAGATCTGGTCTACCCACCATTGAAACTCCCTCCTTACAATCCCCAACATAGGGAACTGAAATGAAAAGTGAAGATGCTGAGGGCAAACTGAGAAGAGGTATCACTGAGTTTTCTCATGTCAAGTCTGGTCAGAGGAATCAATAGTAAATGCCTCTGTACCCCAGGATCCTGAGAAATTTCCTGACATATACCCAGAGTTGAATAGAAAACTTCAGAAAGAACTTTTGGAATATATCTACTTTGAAGGGAAAAAAAGCTCTTACTATAGCAGAATCTAACAGACTCCCAAGAAAACAAATTTTGTGAGACGGGATGACTGAAGATTTCCATGGGTTCACTTAAAAACTCAGACCGAGTAGAAAATTCTGAACAGTTGCCAAGGCCTCATCAAATGGGAAAAAGACAGTCTACAAATACAAGACAATGTTAATACCATGAAGTCTTCAATAAGAAATTATTAGAGCCAGACACTGTGAATACCCTTGAGGCAGTCTGAAGGTTAAGACAGAATGATCATGTAAGCCAAATATAGAAAATTTTAAGGCATGTATGAACTGTTTTCCAATTGGAATGTAATGGTAGGCATCTTTAAAATCTAGCTTTACCATGAAACCTAATAAAGGGACAAGAGCTAATCGGGACTGAATTGCTAACATTTTGAACTTTGGGATCCTGAAAAACAGATTTAGTAGTGTGGTCTAGTATGGATCTCAAAGTCTCCTCTCTCTCTGGCACCAGAAAAAATCATTGAATAAAAATATTTTCTTGATCTGGCAGGCAAGCCCACTGGTTCTATTACTCCCTGTGAAAATATCTGTCACAGAACTGGGAGAAACGGAGACAGTTTTCTGGGAAAGGAGGAAGGGACTTGTATTGCCAAGTGTACCCCTGCTGAAATACTTTTAGAACACATTTGTCTGAAACAATCTGATTCCACAAAGGATGATGAAGACAAGGAGAGGGAGAGATTGCCAGGGTAGTAGTGGGAGTGAGTTGAAAAACTAAATAGTCATTCTAAGTAGTCTGTCCTTGGTTATGACAGGCTTTACCTTTTTTTGCAATTGATTGTAATATCCTGTTTGGAAGAACCTTGCAGATTTTTTTTTTGAAAATAGGAGCTCAGATGGAGTGACATATTTGCTTTATAAAAGAAGAGTTGAAAGATTTGGGTCACCCCTTGAATCAATGTACCCCCTCATCACACCTCAAAGCAAATTAGCTGGAGAAGAGAGAAAAAACTTGCTTGCACCTGGAAGAATTTAAAATGTAATTTTAACATCTTTATGTAGCCAAGCAAATCTTTTCATGACTATCCTGGAAGCAGCTGCTCTGGAGGCAGTATCATATGAATACTATATAGCATGTTTAATTACATGCGAAGCAGATACTAAAGAGGCATTCAAGAAGTGTTTCACCTCAGAAGAGGGAAGGTTGACAGTCAACTTTTGCATGTTCTCAAAGGACAGAAGTAAAAACGTTAACAAATGAGCCTGGCAGTTTAAAATTCTGAATGTTGAAGTGGCAGAATATAATTTCATTCAAATTTGTCAAAAGCTTCCCCATCCTTGTCAGTGGAAATTGTTATTACCAGCAGCAATTTGTTTAGCAAAAGCAATTTTGGACAGGGAAATCACTCCATGTTCTGCTTTAGGGTTAGAAAAGAAGAATTCATAAGTGTATCTTATATAACCTTGTCGAGTTCCTATTAGATGACCGAAGATGCATTCTATTGAATGCGTCTTGGTCGAACTTAAAACAACAAAATGGCAAAATAGCGAAACGGCTTTTAAGCGAATTCTTTCCCAGGGAAAGAATTTGCTTGGCCGCTTCCATTACTTTGCCATTTTTGGCACTGTAGTGCGATCTCGGAGTTGGTATATTTAAGTAGGGGGGGGTATGTGCGGGTGAAGCCCCCCACTTTATGTATTATTTTAATTTTTTTCTTTCTTTTTTTTTTTTTTGGAACAGCAATTTTTTTTTCCCCTTGGAAAAAAAAATCACTGTTCTGAGCTTTCGAGATTGTAAGCCTTCGTTTACATGGGGTTGATTATTCATCGTTCGCTTTTTTAAGCGTTCAATGATATAATATAGACCCAACTTGTCAGATATCCAAGGAGGAAAAGGTTGACTTGTTGGGTAAAATACAAGTGGTGAGGAAAAACATTCTCCAAAGCAAGATAAAACAGGAGAAACAGTTACAGCCTTGGGAACATCCAATTGTAACAAATCATAATGCATTAAACAGGAAACATAAATTTCATTCTGTTCTCACTGAAAAAGAAAACTCATTTTAGGTTGTCTCTTCTAGAGGGAAATCTAAAGCAAAACCTTCCTCAGATATTTTATTTATTTTTAGATTTAAATGGGATACAGCATCAATCCTGGATCTTGATGGACCCACGTCAGGCTCAGCCTGTGCCCAAACAGTTGGAGTCATTTGATGTAGATAAAAATAGTAATGCAATGAAGTAAACAACATAAACAGTAACAATAAATTAGAATATGGAAGTCTATATCATCTCATTGAAAGTCAAGTGCATTCCAGATGGGAAAGATATCTGACACACACATGTAGAACCGATAATGAAGATACACATGCCTTTCTTGAGCAAATGATATACAATACAATAGAGCAGAGTCAATACCTGCTGGTAGCAGAAGGGTAATATAGGCATTTCAAGCATTAGTTTAATGCATACCTCTAAACCTCCTATTGGGAAATAAATCAGAGCACCAAAAATAATGAGCGGACAAAGGCTGAAAAAAACAGGGGCTGACTTTAAATATTTTTTATAAATTTAGAATGTTGCTAGAATTACACATTATGCATCAACATGCGCATGCATTTCCTGAAGGATATGAAGTCTGAAACTCAAATATCTATCATTTAGTTACTTCAGTCCTCAAAGATAAGCCAGAAAATCAAAACAATTTTTGTCAACCAGACAAAAATATGAGGCAAAAATCTGGACATCCTGTGACAATCTGGACAGTTGATAGATATGGAAGAGCAACTTTAGAGGCAGGGTTTTTGGATTGTGTGGAGGTAGTGAGATAGGCCAAGAGGTAGTAAAGACAAGAAATATAAATGTAAGATGTAGAGAAATGGAATAATTTGTGTAAAATGGCAGATATTCAGTGAATGGCAAGTAGGGAGAGGATATGTAATGTTTGGAAAGCAGTGGCATTCTACTCCTATTTTTAGGTAATGCTTTAGAGATTTCGTAAACTGATAGGTTGAGTCTCTGATGCTTGATGGAATGGATTCTCAGACTTTGCATCCAAGAATGGAGAAACTGTGGTTGCTGCATTTTTTTTTAGACAAGTAGGTGGTGTGCAGACAGGGGGGGCATGAAGTGACTGGGATGTGCAATTGCAAGCTTTTTCCCTTACTGACAATCTTCCTACTAGAAAGTTGAATTTGTTTTGTTTAGTGAGCTTGAATAAGTGTATGCCAAGTAGAAATTCTGCCCTTTGTTAGACTGGAAACCAGTTGAGTTTCAGAATGACTGAGCAGTGCTGCTCTGGCTCTTGGAGCCAGCAAAATCATTCAACGTATCTTGTTGGCTATTTGTGGGGAAGACAGCTGAAGCAATAACTGGGATTGCAAATTTTCAGGTTGTGTCATGAGTATGTCTTTCCTTACAGCTTTTCTACTTGAATGAGGCAAAAATTGGGAAATTTTCAAAACCCAAAAAAGTTTTGGCTGAATTTTTTGTAAGTAGAAGAGTTGTTTTAGTCCTAGGTATTTGAAAGAGGTGTACTTTCTAAGGGATTCTTTTGCAAATCTAAGATAGCAGATGCAGGCTTTGAGCCTTTGTAAGGTTACAAAATGCAATGATTTTTTTTTCCATTTAGTAGTAGTAGTTTAGGGTTAGGAAGTCTTGCTGAAGTACTTGTTCTACAAGTTATAGATTTGCGAGACAGGCAGATGACCAAGTAATATGCTCACATGATAAGCTTGGTGGGAGTTTGTTGATGGGCATAGATAACAGCAATGGGGAAAGGAATAAGCCCTGATGGATGCCTTTTATTAGGGGTGCTTTGGTTGATGAGGAAGACCCATCTGAAATAGAAAAGGTGTGGTGACAGCTCAGGAACCATTGTGTGGAAGTTAGGCCTATGCAATGGGTTAGTAGGGTGGAATGGAGTAGCAGATGGTTTACTGTGTCAAAGGCTTTTAAGTCTACAAAGATTGTTCCTAGAACTGGCCTAGATCAGTGGCCATAGTGTGTCATCTTATAGATGACTGTGATTGTGCTTCTGTGGGACCAGAAGCCGTGCTGCTTTGTGGAGAGCAGACAATGGTCTTCAGTTCGAGAAGAATGCCCTGAAGCACATTCTCTTTCTAAACTTGGCTCATTTAACTGAAATTCATATTAGAAAATAAGGGAACTCTTTCTACTACCACCAAAAAAGGTAGTAAGGAGAGAAAAAGCAGAAATAAGTTATTGAGCAAATCACAGCAAATCTTACTTCTCCACAAAAATTGAAACAGGAAAAGGCACCTGTTTCTCTTTTTGCTCTCTTTTCCCAGGCAACTCCCTGGATAAAGACAGACCCACAACTTGCATACTAATCTAGGGCTCAAGATGCCCTTGCTAGCTGTGTGAATGACCTTCACTTGTCCCTTTTCCCCTTCCCCAGAGACTGACCCATATTGGTTTAACTTTGCCCACAGAGGGTATACCAAGAGCCATAAATGTCCTGGTACTTTCTGTCTGTAGCTACATGTGAGGGACTAGGAAATTAATTAGGGGTCTGAAGAACCATTTCTGGTGAAAGCAGTCACCCTCCAGTGGCTGAGGCACAACTAGAGCCAGCATGACACCCAAAGACTACCAGCATGCTACTAATAATTGCAGGCAGAGGTAGAAAAGAAGAAAAAGAACAGCTGAGACCAGTACTTGCTCCATAGGTTCAGCTGGAGAAGGAAGCACTGAAGATGCAAAGCAAAGCCTGGGTTGACAAAGCTTTAATCAATGAAGGTTCTGAAATAAGAAACCACTGAAAGTCTTCCAAAAGCACAATATCCTGCTCCTAACACACACAAAACCCTATATGAACATATAAGAAAAAGGGGGATGGGGGAAACGCAGGTAATTTACAGTGTTTCTTCACTTAAGCATTCACATACTTAGTTTCCCCAATGAGAAGTGACAATCCACAACCCACAAGTTTCCTATCATAAAGTAAAAGTTATGACAAAAAAATAAAGTTTTCCTCAAAAATAATTTCGGCGGAAGGTTTCCCCAAAAGGGAACTTATCTGCCCAGCCCTAAAGAATGGATAGCCGACAAACAGTTCAATGGGACCCAATGAAGGAGTGCACTTCGGTAGTATGAAAGCATGGTTAGTTTCACTCTTTTTCTATAGAATTCTTGATAGAGTGCATGGAGAGTGCCCTTAAGCTTTGAAAAGCTAGCTAATGTCAGATAGTAGAACCTAAACAGCTTAGGCTACAGCAATAGTGATCTAATGTTGAACATCCATTGCTGCCTTGGTCAAAATGGAGTCACTACCACAATCTTTGGAAACTCCTGGATTTTTAAAAAAAAAAAAACAGGTATTAGTGAAAAGACCTAGAGGAATATCCCTGTCCACAGGAATGAGAAGTCACATCTTTCTGGCCTGCCTGTAAAGAATCCTAGAACAGAATTTTGTTTTGAAAGAAGGCAAATAGAGCTATTTGAAGAGTTTCTCACATGTGGATCGAAGACCACTTGGTGTAATTTCCATTTTTCAGGATCTGCCCTGGCCCTGCTATAGAATTTTGCTCTCATGGAAATGTATTAAGCCTCAAGAATCAGACTGAGATGTGCTGTTACCTCTCAGACAATCATAAGTCTGCAAAAGGGCTAAGATCTGGTACCCCTTACTTAAGTGCAACATCAGTGTTGTGTTGTCTGTGATAACTTGCAGAGGTCCTAGCTACCAGAGATGATTAATGGATTTACAGCATTGATAACTGCCAAAATCTGACAATTATGTCCATTTCTCTGTCCTTGGAGTTCCACATGCCATGCACTTTCATCCTTTTAGAAACTACTCAAGTAAAATCTGAAGCATCAATTGTGATATACTGGAATGGAGATGGGAAGACGCACATTAAGAGATAACTAATAAGATCCCTTTGGGCATACCACAAAAGTAGACTCTGAAAAAGTAAGAGGTGGTGATGCTGAGTCAAAATTATTTTGTGGTACCAATGAATTCTTCTCACGTTAAGCTTGGCTAAGGAATCCTAGAAGCCATGAACCCCAGAATCTTGAGAAATTCTCTAGCAAAAGCCTGATACTGGCTACAGAAGTAAAGGAATATTTCCTTGTGCTGTTCTATTTTGTCCAGAGGAAAACTGGATCTTTCTAGGTTCAACTCTAGAAGGCATCCCAGAAAAACTAGTGACTGGGAAGGGATAAGGGAAGATTTCTGCAAATTCAGCTGAAGCCCCAGAGTGAGAACGTTCATAACTTATGTTAGAGAATCCTGACAACTGGAAAAAGTGTCTACAAATAAGACAATTGTCCAAATATGGAATGATGTGAATGCCTTGAAGCTTTCAGAGAGCAATCACTGGAGCCAGGCACATTATAAATATCCTTGACACAGAACTGATAATGTCAGCCACAGACAAAGATGACCTTACATGCCCAAATTACTTGCAAATTGGAATATAAACATGCCTCATGTTGTAATTAATTTTTTTGAGGGTATGAGCCGAAACATTGTTCAGTGTGAAAGGTCTGAATTTTTTGGTATCTTGTCAAAAAGACTAAGAAAGAAAAGGTCTAGGACTGAGTCCCCTTTTTTGTTGGTACCAGAAAAATCTTGAACATAAACCATTGCCCATCTGAGCTGAGAGCACAAGTTCTATCAGCCCCTGAAGCATTTGCTCTAAAACAGGAGGAAAGGGGGGACATCTGATTTGCAGTGTGAGGAATCCCCCGGAAAAGGGATTTTTCCCTTTGCCATTTTTACACCTGTTGGACAAGTCTCAAAACTGACTTGTCTGTGATAACCTGATGGCACTGTGGAAGTTGGAGACCTAAACTGAGAACGAAACTGAAGAACTGCTGGGTTGAAAGGGGGAGGGAATGAAAGAGGCAGATACTGACTGTTTGGATTGTTCTTTGTTCTGGGAGCCCCCTTCCCTTCTTTGAGCTTCTCTGCCATTTTTGAAATTTTTTTCAGAACTTTTTCCGAGACTGCTTACTGAGTAACCCCTTGAATCAATTTCTCTATCATCAAATTTCATAAAGACTTCAGAAGCAGAGGGCTGATATAACATCTTTCTCAGAAAGAATTCAAAATCTCAGCTTTAACATCTTTTAGTAGGTTTTGAGAAGTAACCAAACAAATCTCTTCTCCATTCTCACCTTTCCCAAAATTGGAAATGTAATTGTCTACTTCCTACCTAGATCTTAGTTCCTCCTAGTTCCTCCCTCCTAAGAGTCACTGAGCTATGAACCCCGGGTTGAACCCCTTCTTCAACCTTGGTCAGTCCTTAGCTCCTCCCTCTTCCTCTTATCTCCTCCCCCCTCCCTGACTAAACCCTTTACTTCCCTTAAGTGGTCTCATCCCTCTAGTCTGCCTAGTCTCACATTTGAATCTTTTTGCCTTTTTCCTTAAAGATGTTCTTCTGGACTCATTCATAACATGAACATTACTCCACCTCTTCTTCTGCTATCTGCCTCCTGTCCTCTCTTCTCCTTCAAACTATTTTCTTCTCCTTTGCTTTCCTGCTCTTGCATTCAAACTCATTCTATATTTTCCTTTTATTTCCTACTTCACGAACATTTGAGTAGCATAAAAACAAATTTCTCATATTGCCTACTGTACTTCATTGTTTAAAAACTGTCAAAATACTTTGCTATTAGAACTCTGAGTGTTTTTGTATATAATGTATTAATTTTCAGTCTATTTGCTGTGTTTTTGTGTGCAATGTATTATCTTCAATGTATGCTTGTGTTTTTGTGTTCAATGTATTACTTCAATGTATTGGCCTCCACTGAAAACGGGCTTCCGAGCCCAGTGGACTTCCCCGGTTATCAAACTGGAAATAAATAAATAAATCTTCTCATAACTGAACCAGTACCAGCAGCTCTGAAAACAGCATCACAAAATCATAAGAGTAAATATTTTCCTCTCAGAAGCTGGAAGGATAGCAGTTAAAAAGAAGTTATGTACTCACCATAACGTTTCAAGTGAGTTGTTTATCTCACCTTTATTCTCACTGATGGGTTTGGAGCCGATCCTCGGCTCCGACACGGTCTATAGCAAAGCTCAAGGTTTGCCAGTAGCTCGAGATGAAGCCCCTTATCCCATCATGATGCACTGCTGGAATTACCTCAGATATTGTTTGCTGCGTGGGTATATATACCCCTGTAAGGGGAGCACTCCCCAAGAAGGAAGAAGTATTGAACAACCAGGATGAATACTAGCCTCTAGGTCAACTGTCAGCCAGGAGGGGGATGGAGGGAGGGACGTGAGAATAAAGGCGAGATAAACAACTCACATGGAACGTTATGGTAAGTACATAACTTCTTTATGTGAAGTTGTTAAATCTCGCCGTTTATTCTCACTGATGAGTAGCGTCCCTAGCACCCGCAATCCTGGGTGGCTCATGGGAGTACATTTTTCAGGACCGTGGAACCTAAAGAAGACCTGTCCCTGGAAGCCTTATCTACTTTGTAATGAGTGATAAAGGTATGAGGGCTTAGACCAAGTGGCTGCAGCACAAATATTGTCAAGGGGCAATTTAGCTTGAAAAGCAGATGACGTAGAAACGGCTCTGGTTGAATGAGCCTTTGCTTTGTGTGGCAAAGGTATGTTAGCATTTGCATGAACAAATGAGATACAATCCGATAACCATTTTGAAAGGGTTGTTTTAGCCACTGGTCTACCTTTTCTGGCCTCTGAAAAGGATACAAAGGCTTGATCTGATTTTCTAATATCCTTAGTTCTATCAAGATAAAATCTGAGCTGTCTGTGTACGTCAAGTTTGTGCAGCATGTATTCCAATTTGTTGGGAAAAAAGATTGGCAACTCAATGACCTGAGTGATATTGGACTCAGAACAGACTTTAGGCAAAAAGGAGGGGTTTGCTCTGAGAGATATTCTATCAGCATGAAAAATCATGTGAGGAGGTCTGATAGATAATGCTTGAAGTTCTGAGACACTGCGGGCAGAAGTAATGGCCACTAGAAAAATAGTTTTCCAGGACAAACATTTGAGATCACAAGATGATGCTGGTTCGAAGGGCGGAAGAATTATTTGAGACAGCATAAAATTCAAATTCCAGGGAGAATAAGGGATTTTGACAGGAGGTCTCATGTGAAAAACACCTTTGAGAAAATCCTTAGATAACTTATAGGCCATAATATTGAACCCATCGAATCCAAGGTAGAAGTTTGATATGGCGGCTAACTGAACCCGAATTGTGGCAGCTGCTGCTCCTTCCTTAAAAATCATTGTCAGAAACTCTAAAATGGATGACAGAGGAGCTCGGAAAGGGTCAATGTTTTTGTATACTGGCCCAAATGGAGAACCTTTTCCACTTACTGCGATAGTTTTCTGGTGGATGGCTTATGAGAAGACAATAGAATTTGTCTTGTGTCATCTGAGAGTGAATGAAGCCTGGCTATTTGGGGAAGTGGATCAGCCAATAGTCAGCTTTAGAGACTGCAATGAAGGATGGAGTTCCCCTGACGGGTGTGTCCGGAGGTCTGGAACTGGGTCCAGGATCCATGGATCCTCCAGCAGATAGTGAAGGAAAGGGAACCAAATCTGTCGAGGCCAATGGGGGGGCTATGAGGGATAACAGTCCTTCTCAGCAATTTTGCTTTCTGCAAAAACCTGGGTATCAAAGGAATTGGTGGGAATGCATATAGGAGACCCGGAGGCCAATCATGTACGAGTGCGTCTCTTGGGGGATGTCCTGGAGGTGGTATTAGGGCAAAGTAGCTTCTGCATTTGGGATTGATGTAACTGACAAAGAGGTCGCAGCAAGGCTGGCCCCATTTGTGGAAAATCAAGTCTGCAACGTGTTGGTTGAGAGACCACTCGTGAGGCAACAGGATTGCCCTGCTCAGTTTGTCCGCTATCACGCTGGATTTCCCCGGGATGTGCGTTGCTATCAGAAAATGCTGGGATGACACAGCCCCCATTGCCATACCTTGAGGGCTTCTCAACAAAGTGGATAAGACTTGGTTCCGCCTTGTTTGTTCAAGTACCAGACCACTAACATGTCTGTCTGAACTGAAATTGTCCCTAGAGGAAGAGTGTCCTGGAAGTATTGCAATGCCAGAAGTACTGCTCTCAACTCCAGAACATTGATATGCAGATGTGACTCTTGATCTGTCCATGTGCCTTGGGCAGTCTTTCCCTGAAAATACCCCCCTCACCCTATCAGGGAAGCTTCCAGGGTCACAGTGGCTACTGGTGGGGAGCACAAAGGGTCTTCCTATCATGACATGAAGAGACGTCAACCACCACTGAAGGTCTCTCTTGCAAGAATTTGTGATGAGAATCATATGGTTCATTGGTAATTTCTGGTAAGACCATTGAGCGAACAGGAGCCATTGAAGAATTCGCATATGCATCCTTGTGAGTGGTATGGTTAGAATTGCTGCCGCTATAAAACCTAGTGCCTTCAAGACCTCTGCGGCTGTCGCTCTGTTCTTTGACACGAATGAGTTGATATGTTGGCGAAGAAGTGAGACCCTTTCGACTGGAAGACGTAGAGTGGTGGTTGAGATATCTAACTCTGCTCCTATAAAGACGGTATACTGCGATGGCGACAAGGCAGACTTTTCGAAGTTGACTGTAATACCCAAGTGATGGCAGAGTGTCAGAGTAGATTGTGTTGCCTGAATCAATTGATGCCCGGTGGTAGCAGTGAGGAGCCGATCATCTAGATATGGAAACACCTGAAATCCTAGATGCCTCAGGTGAGCCATGACCACTGCCATGCATTTGGTGAACACTCTGGGGGCTGTAGTGAGACCAAAGGGCAGGGCTCAAAACTGGTAGTGACTGGCTCCCAGCCAGAAACGAGGGTGATCTCTGGAGCATTCATCCATCTTTATGTGGTAGCATGCATCCTTGAGATCGATGGAGCACATCCAATCGCCTTTTGCCTAGGAAGGGAAGAATGGCCTGAAGTGTGACCATTCGGACCTTCTTTTTTTTACAAATTGGTTGAGTCTGCTGAGGTCCAAGATCGGTCTCCAGTCCCCTGTTTTCTTTGGAACCAAAAAGAAACTTGAGTACGTTCCGAATCCAACTTGGTCTGCTGGGACTGGCTGGATGACTCTCTTCTAGCAACTTGCAGACCTCTACGGTTGCTTGTTCCCTCAGACTGGGAGGAACAGCTGGGATTCTGTTTACAAGAGTGGGAGGGGAAGAGAACGGTATGAAATACCCTCTGGAAATGATGCTTTGTACCCAGGTATCGGACATTATGCTTAGCCAGGCTTCTGGGTACAAAGATAAGCGACTCCTGACCGCCTCCAGAGCCGGACAGCCGGGTCTCCTTTCACGAGCGCTGGTAGGGTTGACCAGAGAACTGGCCTCTGTCACCTTGCTGTTGCGGACTCCCCCTGCCATGCGGGTGGCGTCTTCCATTATAACCCCCTCCTCTGCCTCTAGAGGGGGTTTCTCCACGTGTGTCCTGAAAGGCTCCCTGTGCTTTTCGGAACCACATTTTTCCACACTTAGGGCCCTTGGGATAGGGCCGAGTAGGGGTAGAAAAACAGACTCCAACGGCAGATAGAGTCTTGCCTTCCTGCTCACACCTGGTTAGAGTTTCCTTTACCTTGGGCCCAAACAGGGATGAGCCATCAAATGGGGTGTTGATAAAGGAAGACATGAAAGGCCCCGCCAAAGGAACGGAGATGCATCCAGGCTTGTCTATGCAGAGCAATGCCTGAACTAGCGGCTCTACTTGAACCATCAGCTGTGTAAGATATGAGATGCATGGACGAGTTCACAATCGAGTTTAGGGTAGCAAGCTGTGTGTTAACTTTGTTGGCAACCCCTGCAGCTACCGTACCCTGGAGAGTATCTCCTCTTTCAGAAGATCTCTTTGTAGTCTTGTAAAATGGGTTAAATAGTTCAGTGATCGAAGGGAAAAGGTTGCTGAACTAAACATGCATTTCCCATATCTATCCATGATCCCAGAATCTCTGTTAGGAGGATAGATAGATGAGGACGTCTCAGACGTTTCCTTTTTGGTGGCTGCAGCCACCAACATGGCATCAACAGGCACTCCCTTAGTCAAAAAGGCTTTGTCCACTGGGGCAGAGATGAACTTATTTGGCTACCGAGGGACAGGTTCCATGGCCTCCGGAGACCCCCATGCCTTATGAAAGATCAGCTCCATGAGCTCATTGTAAGGCGGAGACATGCAAGAAGTGGAAGGTTGAGACCTGAAAGCCTTCAAGAGCACTGACTCGTCTTCAGTAGGGCTTTTGGACTGCCAACCACCCCTCCGATTAAGGACCTCTAATATCTCCGCAAAGGATATATACTCAGAGGGGGATCGAGGGGACCCTTCTGAATCATCCAAGTCAGTGTCATATGTCAAAGGCTCCTGTGGGGAGTCCAAGTGCCACCTCTTGCACAGTCTCTTCCTGGGTACCTCCTCAGTGGGGGGATCTGGGGAGGTCTCAGAAGAGCAGGGGGCACCCTGTGGGGCTACTTGAGGCTCAGGGTCTGTACGCTTGGGTGGACCGGTAGAAGCAGGAGCAGACACAGGAGCTTGAGGGGAGGAGGAAGCTAGACATGATGCTGATGTCTTTGGAGACAGGACTCTCCTCATGGCATCGAATGCACCGAGAAGGGGTAGACAGATCTGAAGAGACCATCCAATCCTCCCGTACCGAGGACATGGGCTTCGAGCCCGAGGTAGGAGCAGAGCTCATCCGAGCCGAAGCCCTGAGAGGAAGGGTCAGCACCGACAAATCGGTACGACTATCCTCTCCGGACCCGACAGGATAGTGTCGGCTCCTAGAGTCCCCTGTCGGCGCCGTGGACATCCGAGTTGATGGAACCGATAACACCGGTGCAGGTCTCGGCTCCACAGGCTCAACAACTATCAGGTCAGGCTCCTTTGGCTCTGAAAGTCCAGTATGGCTCGGAGGAGGAGTAGTCCAATCCGGGTTAATGGTCTTTGGCTCCGATGAAGGCGTCAGAGCTGACAACAATTTAGCAAGGCCTGGTGCCAGTAAAAGCTTCTGCACTAGCCGGTCCACATCTGAGAGGCTGACAGAAGAATTTGAGGAGTGCATTGAAGGTGCTGATTGACGCAGAGGAGATGAGGGAATCTCAGAGACCGGCTCCAAAGCTGTGAGCTGGCTCCAAACAGAAGGGACACACGGTTCCGAGGACAATGGAACCGATGACCCTACACCCACCATTTTTTTAGTCTTTTTGGATGCTTTCGAGTCACCTGAGGACTTGGAAGACTGAGGATCTACTAGCACCATCCTGGTCACTCAGCACTTCAGAGAAAGGGTGCTGAAGTAAACCCCTATCCACTAATTTCCTCCTTCTCTCCAAAAGTACCCTGGAGGAGGAGGAGTGACATATATTGCAAGAGTCTTGGAGGTGTTTAGCCCACAGACAATAAACACATTGAACATGCCCATCAGTGACTGACTTTTTTTGTCCACAATCCAGACATTTTTGAAGCCAGATTTTGGATGTGGGTTCTCTCTCTCATCAGACATCTGTATTATCGCATTAAACAATTTTAAACAATTGAAACAACACACTTAAGAAATTATCTACCCAAGTACTCCTAAGAAAGAGGTTAAATACAAGGCCAACTCTTAGGCTCAACACTATAGAAAAACAGAAGCCAACACAGGGCACTAATCTAAAACTAAGTCTAAAACTATAGAGATTATATATATATATATATATATATATATATATATATATATATATATATATATATACATACACTATCCTATCTAGAAGTCAAGAAAAAAAGTTTTTAAACTTGCAAATAGATGAATCTATTGGTTAATAATGGTCCAAGCTATCTGGAACACCGAGATCTGTGCCGCGGCAAACTAGATCTGAGGTAATTCTAGCAATACATCATGGGATAAGGGGCTTGGTCTCAAGCTACTGGCAAACCTTGAGCTTTGTTATAGGCCGTGTCGGAGCCGAGGATCGTCTCCGAACCCATCAGTGAGAATAAACTGCGAGATTTAACAACTTCACATCTTATGTTTTCAAAAGAATCCTCAAAAAATATTAACACTGGAGCCTGATAATTGTGAAAGTTAAGGTAGCAGAAATATAAATTCTCTATCCAAATCTCTCAAAAGCTTTCCCATTCTTAAAAGAAGAAATTGGGTTAACAATCAATATGTTTTATCATCACAAAACAAATCACAGAAGGATCTGACTGGATGTTAAAAAGAGTTTGTGTTTGAGGTACTTTAACCTGTCAGACTTTTTGGGAACATTGGACTGTCAGGCATAATGCAAGTTGTTAGAATCATCCTCAGAGGCAGACAACGCATGAGGAACAGATACAGGCTGAGGTAACTCCATTTGAAACATATTACTTCTGGTGGCACAGAGATTTCATTGTTCCACTTAAGTAATTCTGCAGTTTTATTAATAGGGTAAGAAAAAGATAATTCTTCTGAAAAGAAATATGAAGAAACTCCTCAGAATATTCAGCTTGAGAATTAACTGAAGAATCACACTCCCATTCCCTTATCCATACTCATCTGACTGGAATGCATTGTCAGACTGAGGGAAATATTTTTCTTTTTCTATTAGGAAATCCCAGCAAATCTTCCAAGTCCATAGTTAAAGAAACATTATGTTTCTGCTTTTCCTTCTTGGGACACTCCCTGGAAAGGGACTAACCCATGAGAGGTGCAGTAACTTGGGAATCGAGCACCTTAATCTAGTTAAATGGCAAACTTTCAACCAATCCCTTCCCACAAGTGATTCTCCCTTTCCCCTTGAGGGCAACTTTACCTACAAAGGATGTACCAATTTCCTGAGCCTTGGTAGCTTTTCAAAGAGCTACACTACAGGGAGCAGGAGAAAAGTTGGATAGCTCAAGGAACTAGTATTAGCCACAAGTCACCCATGAGTGGCTGAATTGTGAAGCAGCCTGCTTGGCACTCAGACTCCCTAATAACATTCTTCTTTTTGTAGACAACAGAAGCTGGAACTGGAGACGCCAACAACTTTTCTGAGCTCAAAATGGGAAGGAGATAAAAAGCAGATGGAGGAACCTAAGAGAGTTGGTAAATCTTCTTTGGGAAAATTTTCCATGACAGTTCCCAAAGACACCAATTCTGCTCTGCAACTCCATTAAAAAAAAAAATTCCACACAAACAGGTAGAATGTTAATGTGAATAGATTTTTCCAGTTTTCTTACACTCTTAGAGTTGCCAGCTGTCCGTTTTTTGACAAATTGTCCAGTTTGACTGTCTGGTTTTCTGGCAAATTGTCCGGTTACCAATTTTATTCAAAACTGGACACGTGAAGTCCGGGTTTTGCTCCACTGCCACAATTTTTTACTGAACAGAAGAATTAATTTTACGTACGCATAGAAAGACAAAATAATGCTCTACCAGCACCCAAGAAAGCTAAGAAGCGGCATCTGAGGTATTATTCAATTGTTATAAATCACGGGCCCACTACTGCTTTCTTCAGAAATAACGCTACGGACTGTGAGCTCACTATCAGTATCAAAGCAAACTAATGGGGAGGGGTGCCTACCAACCGCACAGCGTTTAAGAGTATGCAGTTGCACAATCTCCATCTGGAAACCCTTCTCAAAACAGTTATTGTGCCAGCTCATGGATTAGGGTGCAGTTTGGATTATTTTTTCACCTACCATAATCTAGGATAGTTCAGGATGTATGGGTTTGTGAGGAATTTAAGGAACTAAGTGAATGTGAAAGATAGGGTGGATTATTTTTATTTACTTTTGATGCCAGTGTGCCTGAAAATAACCTGACATGTTACTGCTCTTGACATACCATGACCTTACACACTTGCACTGTATCTTGTGTTATCTGTCAGCAGCTATCAATGTAAACTGCCAGTGTTGCTGTACTGTACCCCTTCTGTGCTACACCTCATTCAGTTCATTCAAGTTCAGAGTCAGCGCTCGGTGATGGTAATGATACAAGTTACAGTTTGACACTTCAAATCCTTCAGAAAATAAGTACGAGTTTACAAGAATGTGTTTTTAAATCTGTTATTTGGGGGTCTTTGCTCCCTATTATGCTTAGCTTTTCCATATTTCTTGAATAGGTGGTTGTGATGTATGATGCCCTCAGTTAAGCAAACCCTCAAATCTACTAGTTGACTGTTTTAAAGACAAAATCAGCCAAAAGCAGGCAGCAGGAACTGAAAAAAGAGGGCGTTCCCTGCTGGGTGATGTTGCAGAGACATCACAAAATGGGCGGATTGTGGGCAGGCATGAGGTGGGATGAGTGGGGTTACTGGTGACATGAGGGGTGTGGCTTTACTCTGGTTTTAGCCATGACAAAAGGTGGTAACCCCATACACTTAATAGAGAGAACTTAGCACAGGCCCACCCCTTTAACTTCTGCATATTGAATTATCTCATTATCCTCTGCCTCTTCACTTTCTACTTAAAAAAAAAAAAAAAAAAAACTGTTTCCTACCTTTCCTGGAACTATTGTGGCCCAGATACAGATTTGCTATATCCAGGACTTTTTGTAAGCTTCTGCGTGGTGCTCTTCAATTTTTTCCCCCTTAGATCTGCTAGTTCTCTGCTCTCCTGCACTTTTATTAGCTTATTAGTCTAGCACTTTAAACTATTCCCGGTGCCAGAAAGTCCGCTCTTCAAACTTTCCCTTAGAACTAGCTGGTTTCTCAGTAGTAGCACTAAAATCTGAATCCCTGTGACTAGCACTTGCTCTAAAACCTGCTGGAAAGCACTAGGAAGCCTTAAACTGATACAAGCACTCAACTCTCCTTGTTAATAAGGAGAAATTAATCGTAGGCACTAATAATTGCAAAGTACCTTGCCAAGAAGAGAAAACAGCTCTTGTACTTTACAAAAGAAACACTGAACCGGGCATGTCCAAGGGTCAGCTTCCGGTGGTTTCTCCTGTCCATCTGGTGAATCTGGGCATACTGGGGCAATGCAGCAATTGCCTCATGTACACAGACAACCTCTCTCCTACCACCCAACACTACAACCTGCGAGAGATGCACTTACATAGCCAAACTGGAAGCAAAGCTCTCTCCACCCAAGATTGTGCTAGACAGTCAAGAGGAGAAGGTTAACACCTGCACTACACCCCAAGCAACACATAGCCCTTCAAAACTCACGCCACCAACAACCACGCATAGTAACACTAAACCCATTTATGCGGAGGCCCTTAACATTAACCTTCCCAAGCAACAAGGACCTCCAAAGCTGAAACACAAACACCAATCACAACCAAAGTATCACATAGCTCACACCACCAGTGTGCACCCAAAAACAGCCCCTAAGGCAAGACAAAGTACCCAACACTTTAGTCATAGATTACTCTATAGTCAGGCACACTGATGTCCCACTCACCAGGCTGAACCAGGAGAAAATTAAGTCAGATGCCTGTCGGGTGCCAGGATCCACCACATCACACATGCACTCAAGTCACCCCACAAGTACAAATATGACTCTGTCATTGTCCATGTTGGAGTGAATGACTTGAGATGTACCTCCCTGGACTACATGGAGAGACTTGAAGAGCTCTCAGATCATGTGGCCCATGCAGGTATGACCCTAGCCCTGAGTAGCATCCTGCCTTCACCCAGAATGATACCACAATATAACGACAAAATGATTGACTTCAACAATTGGCTAAATTTCTGGTCTCAAAGGGGATCCAGTATCTGTCTGCCTGGATCGACAGACCACGATGCTTTGCCAGAGATGGTCTGCACCTATCGCCCCTGGGATTCAGGTTACTGGCTAAGGCTCTTGCCACCCCTATAGTGCCTTTTTTAGGCAAGACTCAAAGGACAAAACCACCACTGTAACAGATATAAGCATGCAAAATCTGAAGGTAATGCTACTCAATGCTAGAAGTCTAAACCTCAAAATGCACTCTCTTGAGGCACTCTTAAAAATGGAGAACATCGATATCTGTGCAGTAACTGAGACCTGGTTCAAGGCTCCAGAGGGCGCCCCTGCAATACCAGGCTACAACTCTTACCACACTTTTCGGCCACCAAACCAAGACCGAAATACTAAAGCAGAGCAGTGTCCATATTCACCAAGGATATTCACACCTCCAGGCTAGTTGCCCAACACAATGCATCTGAAATTCTACAGGTGCAACTAACACTAGGTAAGACTGCAATCCAAATTGTAGCTTGCTACAGATCAACTACCATGCCCAAGATTCTCACTACACCTTTCTAAACATACTGGAAATTAAGATACAACCTAATACTGGGTGATTTCAACTAAACTGCCATTAATTGGGAAAACTACTCTGGTACCAACAACTTTGCCCAACGGTTTTTGGAAGTCATAAATTCCAATGCCCTGGATCAACTAATCCATAGCCCCACGAGGGGCTCACCCCCTTATTGGTCAGGTCTGACCATAAGATAATCACCCTTGATGTCCACATCCCACCTCCCAGTAGGGAAACCTCCATAAACTTCTTCAAAGCTAACTTCCTGCTACTCAAGTCAGAAATGACCAACTTCATGACTCCCATGAAAATGGGAACTGAAAGTTTGACTGCTGAATCCTGCACTAAGACAATGTACAAGCACATCCACTCGTGTATGAATCGTGCCATTTCAAATAGAACCAAGATGCTCTCCTCCAAAAAAGGAAGCCAATCTGGTGGTCCGCTGCCATAAACAAACTATACAACAGAAGGAAGAAACTGTTGCAGAAGAGAGGAAAATCCCAGGATGCAAAGTACTCCAATACCAGCCTCAGTAAGAAGCTGAGATCCCTCATTAAATCCTCCAAAGCTAGTTACTAAAATAAAATTGCCAAAGATTCCAAGGATAACCACAAGGCATTCTATAGTTAGGAATATAGTTAGTCAAGAATCTAAATGGCAACGCTCAGATCTGCTCTGAGCTACAACAGAATGCCATTAAATATACTGATCCCAAGGATATTGCCAATATCCTGGCAGATCGATTCAGTGGCAACCTCACCCCCTTTCACCCCCTAAAGGGGCCATCTCAATATCAAAAGATTGCCAAATTCCAGTAATCACTGCCACACAGGTAAAAAAGCACTCTCCAAAGTTAAGAATACAGCATCCATGGGGCCAGACGACATCCTGGGCTATGAACTACAAAGTGAAATGGCACCTCACCTAAGTGCCATGTTTAATCATAGCCTCACCTCAGGCTTCATGCCCAATGAGTGGCGCACAGCTACAGTTATCCCACTCCACAAGGGGGGATCCACCTTGGATCCCGGAAATATTATCCCAGTCTGACAAGCCTAATCTGCAAAACCATCGAATGCATTATCATGTAACTTATAAACAAAGACATTGGCAACCTTCAAACACTGGACCCCACCCAGTTTGGTTTTGTAAAGGGACAATCTTGTCTCAACCTGATTGTCTTCTTTGAATCAGTCTCCAGAGCCGTGGAAGAGGGCAAGGCAGTCCACACAGCCTATCTGGACCTAGCCAAGGCCTTCAACACCATCCCCCACTCTGGAATCATAGATAAACTTATTAAGCTGGGGATTAATCCCTACATCACTTGATGTGTTGCCATCTGGCTTACTGACAAAACACACACTGTAAAAGTAGCCGACTCAAAATCCGACTCCAGACAAGTGGAGTATCTCAGGGTTCAGTCCTGAGGCCGCTCTATAGTTTGGCATCTATTTCTCCGAAGTACAGGCCAACACTAAGGGACTCAGGCTAACAAAGTTTGCAGATGACTGCAAACTGGGAGCCATTATTGAATCCCCAAATGATGTGGATAGTCTACAAAAGGGCCTTACAGAAACAAATGCTTGGTGCCAGAGCCATGGGCTCAAGCTTAATGCCAAGAAATGTATAGTTATCCCCTTTGGGAGAAAAACATGTACCCATGAATTACCACATAAGTGGCAGTACACTAAACACCAAAAGTATGATAAGGGACTTAGAGACACAGGTGGACAGTGGTCTCACGTTCGATAACCACATTGCCACAACAGTCAGGAAATCCTTCTATTTGGCACACCTCATCACTAAGGGCTTTTCATCCAGAAAAAAGGAGGTCATTGTCACACTGTACTCATCCCTCATTAGACCCATTATAGAGTACAACGCCCCATTTGGTATGCACCTCACAAGACACCTGCAACTGGAAAGGCCACAGAAATACCTCACTAAAAGAATCACAAGCCTAAAGCAGATGTCCTATGCTGGCCCTCCAAAAAGAACTCCAGCTATACTATGTCGCATATCACCTACTCAGAGGCGATCTCTGCTTAACATACAAGACCATATCAAACCCAGATCTGATGGACATGCTACACTTAAAGAATCCCAATCCCTCAGAGCCACACACTCCAGGGATCTAAACCTGGTCATCACAATGAACAAAACATGCTGGAGAGATAGGTTCCTGACCCAGAAACTCCTCTTACTCTGGAATAGACTGCTTATACATGTCAAGCTGAGCACCTCTTTGGTCCTCTTCAAAAGGAACATTGACGATTGGATGGGAGATGGGAAATTCACCCCTGACATCACGTCATTCGCCCTGCTAGACATAGGACCAGGGAAGTAAATACTCTGGGAAGAAATATCCAAGGAATTGTTATGGCTAGGCTTGTATAGGCCCCTAGGGCCAATAACCTAGTACCAACCTATGAACACAAGCATTACTTTAATACAATTCCCTTCAAAGATATGACAGTTCCAAAAAAGGCATTTCCTAACTTAAAAGATCCAACTTCACAGAAATAATACAAATACACAGAAAAAAAAGATGTAGTGTAAAGCTTTCCCCAGAAGGGATCCTATTTACCCAGCCTTGAAAAGATCACCAAAATGAAGTTATGTATTCACCATAACGTCCCATCTGTGTTGCACATTTTCATTCAGCTGATGGGTTCAGATCCGATCCCTCGGATCCGACTCAGCCATTGTAAAAGCTCATGGCAACCAAAAACTCTCCAGCTTCTCTCTTACCCATAATACTCCAACCCCCCAAGTACCTCAGATCTTGTTTGCTGATTTACTACAAAGGAAACATTTGCAGACAAATTGGAAGACTATATCTGGAGCTCAATATAAAAGACAATGTCCATAAAGCACTTATTCTTCCAGAAGTTCAGAAAGGATGGGGGGTGGGGAGTTAAGAATGGAAATGGACAACAGAGGGAACGTTATGGTGAGTACATAACTTCTTTATCTGATGTTGTCAATTTTCATTCTATCCTCAGCTAATGAGGCACAGTCCCCAGCTACCTAAACTTCCAGGTGGACTCGAGGAAGGATATTCCTGAGCCAAGTTGAACCAAATGATGTTCTCCCTCTGGAGACAAAATCCAATTTGTAATGAGCAACAAAACATATGGGAGCGGTCCAAGTTTCTACAGCACAATCATCATCCATGGACATTCTAGATTGAAGAACTAAGGATGTTGCCATAGATCTAGCTGAAGGGGCATGCAACTGTATTGGTACGTTAACTTTCGGAAAGAATACTGGCAAATTAATGGATTGAATGATTAGATTCTGATACCACCTTGGGAAGAAAGGATGCATTTAGTTCGTAAGGTAAAACTATCGTTGGGAAAAATCAAGTACGGAGGTTTTGAGGACAATGCTTGAATCTCAGAAACTCATCTGGCAGAAGTAATCTCTACCAGAAAAATTGTCTTCCAAGAAAGGTATTAATAGGTTAATAGATTCATACTAGGCTAACTGCTATTTAAGGTCACACACAGCTGCTGGTTCAAAATGGGAATGAGTAAGGGCTTGCAGTACCAGATTCAGATTCCATGGGGGAGTAGGGTCTTTCCCTCTCAAAAATGATTTGCAGAGCTTATGAGAAGCAACCAAGGAACCCTCAAATCCAATGTGAAAATTTGATATAGCTGCTAACTGAAAATTAACTGTTGAAGAACTAGCTCCTCCTTTAAAAAGGATAGCCAAAATTTTCAGAATGGTATGTATAAGAGCTGAAAAATGATAAACACTTTGGCGAGCCCAGTAAACAAACCGTTTCCATTTACTGGAGTAGAGCTTTCGTGTAGCGGGCTTATGGGAAGATAAAAGTATATGTTGGACAGGTGGAGACAGAAGCCAGGCCAGCAGCCTGAGGTTTGATAAGTCTGGATGAATCATGCCTGATGGATGAGAGAGGTCTGGAGTCGGATCCAGAATCCAAAGTTGAAGTAAATGAGGCCAAAGGAAGGGGAACCAAATCTGTTGAGGCAAGTATGGTGCAATGAGGATGATTTTGCTCTTCAACATGGCAGCTTTCTGTACGAATTTCAGAATTAGTGGAATTGGAGGAAACGTGCAAAGCAGATCAGGGGGCCAATTGTGAAGGAGTGCGTTCCTCAGTGATTCTCCCTGTGGAGGATTAGGGCAAAATAACTGCTGTATTTGTTTAGGGGAGAAGCAAAAAGATTATAACAGGGCTGTCCCCACTGATGAAAAACTATTTCTGCTACTTTCTTGTTGAGAACACTCATGAGGTAGAAGGATGCGCATGCTCAGCTTGTCTATCATGTTGGACTTCCTCAGAATGTGTGCTGCCGTAAGCAAGTGGTTAGAGATCATCGCCCATTGACACACACTGACTGCTTCTCGACACAAGGAATAAGATCTGGTTCCCCTTGTTTGTTGATGTACCAAACTACTGACATATTGCTCATTTGAATTGCAATTATCCCTAGAGGGAGAGCATTCTGAAGGGCCTGCAATGCTAAAATCACTGCTCTCATCTCAAAGACACTGACATGTAACAGGTCAGGTGGCTGCACTTCTGAATGTACTTTGCCTCAGATGAGACATCAAAGTCCCATCTGCTGGAGCTGATGGCAGCTCCTATGGATATAAAAGATCCCAAACCACTTACTGTGTTAGGGGTCCTTTATTTATATACAAAATAACACTTATTTACAATATTTACATATGTACAAATATATAAATATATGAATCTGTTTACACATATTCAGAATCTCCTTTACAATCATGATAAATTTTCATCTGTATTAGACCCTTGATTCCTTTGTCCATAACCACCTGATTTTACTTAATGTTGTTGTTGCTGTTTGTCTTTCGGCTTTTTCCCAGTAAGGGATCGCCACAGCAGAAATCCGGTCCACTGACTGGCAGTAGATTTTTACAAAACACCGAGGTGCCAGCTCGACGCCCAACCTTCAAAGGCACACCCATTTACGCATACATGTCTTTCGAACGCTACCCAACCGCGGGGAGGACACATGCAGACTCCACACAGAAGGCACTCCCAAGCCATGCCGAGAATCGAACAGGAGAACCTCTTGCTGTGAGGTAACAACACTACCACTGTACCACCGCTGCATACCTGATATTGTTGATAAAATCCACTTACCACTAAACATGTTATTTTATATAGAATGAAAGAATAAATTATCTATTCTTTTAAAATATTCTTTAAGTATAGATAAAAAGTAATCATATCCAGGTTTATTTTATCCACTTTTTATATTTTCAGAAAAATCTTTACACAGGTTGGTAATAGGCTATCGGCCTTAGAGCCTATACAAGCCTAGCCATAACAATTCTCTGGCTATTTCTTCCCATAGTATTTACCTCCCTGGACCCCTGTCTAGCAGGGTGACTGACATGATCCCCCTGGGTGAATTTGCTATGAATTTGCTATCTCCCATCAAATCAATGTTCCTTTTGAAGATGGCCAAAGAGGTGCTCTGCTTGACATGTATGGGCAGTCTATTCGAGTCTGGGGAGTCTCTGGGTCAGGAACCTATCCCCTCTACCATGTTTTGTTCATTGTGATAAGGTTTAGATCCCTGGAGCGTGTGTCTCTGAGGGATTGGGATTTCTTTAGGTGTAGCATGTCCAACAGCTCTGGGTTTGACATGGCCTTGTATGTTAAACAGAGATCACCTCTGAGTAGACAATATGCAACAGAGTATAGGTGGAGTTTTTTTAGACTGTCAGCATAGGGCATCTGATTTAGGCTTGTGATTCTTTTAGTGAGGTATTTCTGCACCCTTTCCAGTTGTTGCAGATGTCTTGTGAGGTACATACCAAACAGGGTGTTGTATTCTATAATGGGTCTAATGAGGGATGAGTACAGTGGGACAACGACCTCCTTTTTTCTGGATGAAAAGCCCTTAGTGATGAGGTGTGCCACATAAAAGGATTTCCTGACTGTTGCAGTGATGTGGTTATCAAAGGTGAGACCACTGTCCACCTGTGTCCCCAAGACTCTTATCACACTTTCGGTGTTTAGTGTAGTACCACCTATGAGGTAATTCACGGGTACACGTTTTTCCCCAAAGGGAATAACTATACATTTCTTGGCACTGAGCTTGAGTCCATGGCTCTTGCACCAAGCATCTGTTTCTGTAAGGCATCTTACATTTCAAAAACAAGTTCCACAGTTTCCTACTCTTGACAATGTAAACACGTTCTATCACTTTTCTTCTTATATGGCAAATTTCCTTTTACTGACAATTCTATTACCAGTTTCCACAAAAAAATCTTGGCATTGTAGTTTATGATTACACCATTTGCTTGTTTTATAGCTTTATTTTTATAATTTGTAACATTTTCCCATGGTTTTACATAATGTTTTATCATTATATTCGTACACGAGCCTTTTCTATATCAATTTTTTTCTTAACATTTTATTTCATTTATAAACACTTTTACCATACCACAAAATTTCTTACTTATATTTATACAGTTTTACTACTAATTGCTCATCTTTTTCATTTATCCACTAACACATTATTTAAGGAAACAGTGTATACCACTGGTTTAATCTAATCTATTTCTTTCTATCTTTACATACAAAACTCCTTTTTACTGGCTTTATTCTAGAACTCCATATAAATGGAAAATATTTGCAATAATTCCTTTACAAATACTGTTGGTAACATAAATATACTTGCAAGGTATGGTAATTTTTCCATAAATACTGAATTTATTAAAGCCTTTTTCTGAATGATAATGTAGATGTCCTCCAGAAAAGACGTTTGCTTTTTTCTTTCATGTTTTTCTACTGAATTTTACTTGCATCTTTATTCCCAAATGATATACCAAACACAGAAATTTCATTCATTGCAAAATATACATAATCTTGACCTTTACTATATCACCTAAGCATTTACTTTTCCCTATTTAAAATCATCCCTATCATCTCTAGACACTTATTTGTGCAAATTACTTTTTATCCATTTTTGCAGTTATAATTTCATCTGCATATTTTAAGAGAAGTTGAATTCTTAACCCTTCATGTTATACATCCTGCCTCCTTCATTTTGTGGTTTATTTCACATACTATCACATTTATAACTAATGTAAAGAAGATGCATCTCATTGGACATTCCTGTCTTAAACCACTCTTCATATGCACCTCTTGGCTTAACCAGCAGTTTAAAAAGTATTTTTACTTTATTACTATACTATATGCTGACAAAGTTCCTAACTTTCTCACTTATACTTTTTCATTACCATAAGATTTCATGTCCAATTGTGTCAAATGGCTCATTACGGTCTCCTATCATGACTCACTTTTCTGTTCAGAATATCCACAATTTCTCGAATAATTCTTGACAACACTTCCCCTTTATACTATATATGCTATCTTCCACAATATTTAACATTTTAGTTTTAAATTTCTTTTGTATTATTTTCATAAAGATCTTATAATTATGCAATACTGGTCACCAGTTTATCTTCTATCCTCCTCCTTTCAAATTAATTTAGGTATTCCGCTACATAATTCTTTATACATAAAACTGTAATTTAACCATTTATTCAAAATCTTTTAAATATTTTTGCCAGTCCCTTAATTTTTTATACATTTCATATCCTATCCCATCTGGGCCTGCAGCCAAATCTATATTACATTGTCCTAATACTTTACCTAGCACATTTAAAGAAATCTCACTTTTCCAACTCTATTCTCTTAGCTTTTTTTTTTTAAACTTTCCATGATTTTCACTACCTTCTTTTCTTTAAACATTTCTTGCACAAATTGTACTACATTATTATTAATCTTTTTCTGTGTTCTATTTCTCCTTTTACCTTTTTATTTGTCATTACCACCTTCCTTTACTCATCTGCTTAACTCAATACTTTTTCTACATTTTGCCTAAATAGCAATTCTAGTATGTTTTTCCTTGATTACTTTAATATAATTATTTCTCTTTGTCAAAGTACTTTCTATTATCTTCCAATCCATCGTTTTTATAATTTTCACTCTACTTTTCTCACATCATTTTGCCACTGTAAAAATATTTTTTTATATTTTTCCTCAATCATCCACCACTCAGCCCAATTTTTCTAGAATTTTGTCATAGTAATATATTTCCATAACTGTATTACTGATCTTTCTTCATTCCACATTCATTTATCCTTTTTATTCTTTTACCAATTTTTATATATTCCTATTTTCTCCCATATAGCAAGATCATCAGAAAAAAGAAGTTATAAACTTATAACATTCCATCTGTGTTGTCGGCCTTCATCTATTCTTGACTTGTGGGTCTATGGTTCCAATCCTCGGAACCGATCCGGCTGTTAAATAACTCTTCCCAGACAAAAAAAAACCTCTTGAGCTACAAGTCGACCCATAATGCCCCTCTCTACATTACAACAGTTCAAGTTTGCCAGCTTACAGAAGAAAATATCCTAGCTCAAGTAGAAGCCATGTCCAAAGTATATCCTAACCAGGAAAAAACCAGGACAGCATGTTGCTCCACCAGAACTCTATAGGAGGGGCAGATGAGGTGGGATGCAATGAAGATAGATAACACAGATGGAACGTTATGGTAAGTCAAACTTCTTTATCTGATGTTGTCAATCTTCATCTATTCTTGACTTGTGGGACAGATTCCCCAGCCACCTTAGCTCCTGGGCGGCCCTATGGAAAAACATTCCTGAGAATCACAGAACCAAAGGAAGCTCTCCGTCGGAGACCATATCCAACTTGTAATGTGCAATGAAAGTTTGTGGAGTAGCCCATGTTGCAGCTGTGCAAATTTCTGACATGGAAGATTCAGAATGAGAACACCTGAAGTCACCAAAGATCTGGAAAGAATGTGCCTTCACCAGCATAGGGAGTCTCAGATTATTTTTCATGTAAAGGAAATACAATCCCCTAACCATCTTGATGAGTAACCTTGGAAACAGATTTGCCCATGGTTGCCCTCACAAGACACAAATAATTGTTCTGATCTTTTAAAATGCCTAGCTCTGCTTAGATAAAAAACTGCCTGTGCACATCCAGAAAGTGCAGTCATTACTCACCTTTATTAGAAAATTTTGGGAAGAATACAGGCAAATCTATTGCTTGATGGATATTGGTCTCTGAAATCACCTTAGGAAGAAAGGACAGGTTTCTTCTGACACACACTGTCTTTATGGAAAACTGGATAAGGGGCTTTAGAACATAGACCCTGTAATTCAGAGACTCATCTCACTGAGGTGACAGCAAGAAGAAGCAACGTTTTCCATGAAAGAAATTTTAAGTCACAGGTAGCTGCAGGTTCAAACGGAGGGAATGTAAGAGACTGAAAAACACCAGTCAAATCCCATGGTGCTAGACGATCCCTGAATCCGGGCTTTAGATGAACGGTGCTCTTAAGAAAAACCTTACAAAGCCTGTGGGAGGATTAAGAGCTGATCATCAAAACAGTTTTGGAAATTTGAAATAGCCGCTGAGATAACCTGAACAGTGGAAGCAGAGGCTCCTTTACCAAAGATAGTAGCTAGAAACTCAAGAACTTTTTCTACTGGTGCTGAAAAAGGATCCAGGCCATTATCAGAAGCCCAGATAGAAAATCTATTCTATTTACTATGGTAGAGATTCCTGGTGGATGGCTTATGGGAAATTGTGTCATACAGGAGATGGGATGTCATTATGCCTGGTGACTAACAGAATTGGAGAAACCAAGCACTCAGCTTGAGAATCTATAGATTGGGCGCACTAGTCCCTGAGGATGGGACAGGTGGTCTGGAACTGGGTCCAGAATCCACGGACAGCATAGTAGATGAAATCAAAGGAAGAGGAACCATATTTGTCATGGCCAGTAAGGTGCAATGTGGATTACTTTGCTTCTCAACCGAGCTGCTTTCTTGAGGAAAAAGGATCAGAGAGAAAGGCATAAAGGAGACCCGGGAGCCAATCGAGGACAGTCTCTCTGGGGGACTCCCACTAAGAGGGAATTAGGGCAAAACAGCTTCTGCAGTTGTTCAGGGGTGAAGCAAACAGGTCACAAGGCTGGCCCCAACAAAGAAAGATCTTTGCCACTGTGGAGTTTAGAGACCACTTGTGAGGCATGAGGATACACCTGCTTAGTTTGTCTGCAATTATGTTTGAACTCCCTGGGATGTGCATTGCTATCAGAAAGTGGTTGGAAGTTATGGCCCATTATCACACTCACAGGGCTTCTCAGCACAGCGGGTAAAACTTGGTTTCGTCCGGTTTGTTGATGTACCAGACCACGGACATGTCTGACTGAACACCTATCGTCACAGGAGGTAAGGCAGAATGAAACGCAATGCCAGACACATGGGCTGAGCTCCAGAACACTGATATGCAGATTGGCCTCAAAGGGGGGGCCAAGTGCCTTGGACTGTCTTCCCCAGATAATGCCCCCCACCACATCTGGGAAGCATCCATGGTCATTATGGCCTTGAGACGAGGGAGGACAAAGGAACAGACTAGAAGAATCTCCTTGGACTGCATCCACCAGGATAGGACATTTCTGCATCATCTGGATATAAAAACTAGGTGATTCATGGGGTGTGTTAGAATGGACCATTGGTTCACAAGCAGCCAATACAGAATTCTCATATGAACTCTTGCCAGTGGTACTACTGATTGCTGCTGCCATACAGCCCAATGCTTGCAGAATTTGCTTACCCGGTATTTTGCTTGAATGAAGAATAGGGTGAACCTGTGACTATTTTCTGCAACTTGTGGAGAAGAGATGCCACACAAGACAGAATGTTGAGATGATCTCCACTGAATCTTGAGAAGGGGTTAGGGGAGACTTTGCAAGATTGACCGTGATACCCAACTGTTGAGATAGCTCCAGAATGAAGTCCCTTGCTTGCAAAAGTAGATGCCTGGTGGAAGAGGTGAGGAGTCAGTCTAGGCAAGGAAACGCCTAGAATCCTTGCAACTTCAAATGTGTTGTGACCACTGCCATGCATTTGAACACCTAGTGGCTGTGGTGAGACCAAAAGGCAGTACTCTGAACTGGTAATGACTGGCTCCCAGTCAGAAATGGAGAAACTTTGAGCATTTGTCCATCTGTATGTGATAAGACTTGAAAGTCGACAGAGCACATCCAATCATGTGACCATCTGGAATTTTGACTGTTGGACAAATACACTAAGATCCAAAATTGGTCTCCAGTCCCATTTTCTTTGGCACTAAAAAGAATCTAGAGTAAAATCCAGATCCTAATTGGTCTAGTTGGACTTCTTGGATGACTTTTCTAGCAGCTTTTGCATTTCCAGTGCTGCTTAATCCCTCTGACTGGGTGGAACATTGAGGAATTTTTTTGGGGTTCTTTGGTAAGAGTGAAGGGGACTGAACCACCTCTGGAAATTAATCAACACCCAGGCATCAGTAGTTAGAATGTTCCCCAGATTGCCTCCAGAGGCAAGCAATCTGGCCCCCATGCAGGAGTGCTGATAGGGTTGACCACAGGACTCCTCTCTGGAACCCTGATTCTGTGGACCCCCTACCTCTTGGCTGGTGTCTTCCACTGTAACTCCCCCCGCTGCCCCAAGAGGAATCCATACCACAGTGTGTCCTGGAAAGGCTTCTGGGACTTCTTGAACTACATTTTGCCACAGATTCCTGGAGTAGAATAGTTGAGTGGAAAAACATACACCCACAGCAGACAGTGTCTTTTCAGCCTTTTCACACTTGGTCAGATTTTCCTTAACTTTGGGTCCAAACAATGAAGATCTGTCAAAGGGAGCATTGATGAAGGAAGACTTGAATTGTTCTGCAAACTCACACAGGTGCATCCAAGAGTGTCATTGAATAGTAACACCAGAACCTGCTGACCTGGTCGCCCCTTTGGCTGCATGCACAATGAGTCTCATAGTCTATTTTGAAATAGACTCCAGGGTAGCTAATTGGGAGGCCACCTTTTCTTGAACCCCCTCAGCCACTGCTCTGTTCCTCCCAGGGTATCTAACAGCTCCTTGACCAGGTCCCTCTGAAGTCTAGTAAAGTGTGCTAAAAAGTTTAAGGACCTGACGGAAAAGGTTGATGATGCATAGACCAACTTCCCAAATCTGTCCATCGCCCTCGACTGTTTGTTAGGGTGATGAACAGTAGAACTTCCTCTGCTAGCTCTTTCTTGGTGGCAGCCGCTATCACCATGGCATCAACTATTAAGCCTTTTGGCCCAATGTGGATGGCCCTCAGGAGAGGAAAGTATTTTGTCCAGTCTCTGGAGGACAGGTTCTACAGAATCAGAAGAGTTCCAAGCCCACTGAGTGACCAATTTTATTAGATCGTTAGCAGGCAGGGTCACCCAGGAGGTAGATGGGCGAGCACCAAAGCATGCAAGTACACAAATTCCTCAGAGGAAGGGTCTTTAGGCTTCCAATCACCCCTCTGTTTTAGGATATCAAGAATGTCTCTGAAGGAGATGTCTTCCGGGGGTGACCACAGGGAACCTTCCCCCTCATCGAAATCGGTGTCCTCCATAATGGATTCTTCAGGAGAATCAAGGTGTCTCCTCTTACACAATCTCTTCTGAGGTGGCTCTTTAGTGGGAGTATCTCAAGAGGACTCAGAAGAGGGTATGCCTTTAGTAGGGAAGTCTTGTGACCTTGGACTTCGCTGCGCAGGGGTAGAGGTTTGGTGGTAGAACAGATAAACCTGGGGTCAACGCATGAGACTCTGGTAACACAGAAGCCACCTGAGATGAGGCAGTGGTCAAGACTTTTTCCATGGCTTGAAAGGCAGGCCCCCTTATGGAAGGATAGGAGCCCAGAACAGAGAAACTTGGAACGGGGGTCACACCCCACCCTGAGACCCCACCTGACAAACTGGAACCAAGGATGTGTCCTTAGTCAGTGCAGTCCAAAGAGATCAGGCCAGCTCCATAGAAAAAAATCGGAGCCAGCTCGAACCTCTTGGGCCCAATGGCAAAGACACTGTACTGGAGACCTGTCACTTCCAAAGGGGTCACAGCCGTACCCGGCAAAGAAACAAGGGTAATCAGTGCCAAAGTTATTGGAACCTGTGAAGTCGGAATAGGCATCTCTAAAGCCTGTGAAGAGGAAAGAGGAGGTTGTGGGACAGAAACTCCCTACACCCAAAGGGAGAGGGGGCTGAGAAGATGAAGGAAGACCCCTGGCTGTCAGGATCTGATCTACCAACTATATCGACCTCAGAGACTTCTGGTGAAAATCCAGGAGATGACTCTGGTCTTTTTAGAAAGGGGCCAGGGTGTTGTCCAACAGAAGAATCAAAGGAGGGGGAATAAGTGGTCCTGGGCTGAGTAGAATTGTCAGTCTTCAGCATTGTCTGCAGAGCTGTGGAAGATATCAGATCAGCATCAATGCAGTAGTAGTAACAATTGGTGCTAATGTTGGAACCATAGCCAAAGTGGGAATGGAAGGAGTCAATTTGAGAGGACAATCTGTGTCAATGGCACCGGTATGGGTAATGGCACCAAACATTCATTCTGTTCTGAAAGCTTTGGAACCTTCAATTTCAGTTCTGAGGAGGAACCCGCAGATGCATGCTTATACTTTTTAATGGCCTGTGCCAAAGGAGATGCCGGCACTGAATGGGCAGCTTTGGAACCAGAAGCTGGAGAAGACTGGTTAACCTTGGACAAAGCTTCTTCAAAAGGGGCTAAAGCAGGCCTTTGAGAATAACCTCATTTTTACATTCTACAAGGGCTCTATTACTGAAACCCTGGTAGATTGTACAGTCAGTACCCAAGTGGGGTGCCCCCCAAACAATATACACAACAGTCATAGCCATCTGAGTTTGACATTGTCCTGCCACACATACTACATTAAAGCCAGTGGTAGAGCTTTTAGATTTTTCTGCCATCATCCTAAATAAAAACGCAGGAGAGGCAAAAGGAAGTGGAGAGAAAAAAACAACCAGTCACACCACAAAAGAAAGAACTACCACCAATAGTAGGGAAAAATTACCTAAAAGTAAAGTAGAGGGGGCGGGAACCACTAACAATGATAATGAAGATCACCAATGGTTAAAGGAAAAGGGAATGCACACACACTAAGGGTAAGGGACCAGAATAGATAGAGTTCTAAGTTTAGAGATTAATACCAGTTATTTATTTTATTTTTATTTATTTCCAGTTTGATTACCAGGGAAGTCCACTGGGCCCTGACGACCCATTTTCAGTGGAGGCCCGGGGAGAAAAGCTCCAAATGTACAAATACAAAATACAGAAATATAAAATATGAATGATACATTGAGGTGACCAGTTTGTACAATAGGAACAGTCATTATTACAACAGTCAACTACAACTTCACTAAGGTTACTCTAAAAGGTTATACAATTATAAGCTGTTCTTATAGGGTAATTTAAGACAATGCATTATTTGAGCACATAAGCACATTGTTAGAAGGTTATACATTTGTAAAGGTATTCTTATAGAGTAGTTTGAGAAAATGCATTATATAAGCACATAGAGAAGAGAGTTAAGAAATCTATTTACAATATTTACATGAAGGGGTATGAGGATAAGTCGTTGGGACATTTTGAGTGCAATGGAACACTTCATGTGGTATGAATATGTTCTTGGATAGTTTTTAGTTGGGGTGGACTAAAGGACTGCCTCACCTTTTTACACTCTAGGTAGGATATTGGTGAGTTTTTGAATAGTTTTAGGTAGTGTGAAAGCAGGAGCATTTCCACTTAGTGGACAGATGTTCGAAAAGCTGAGTTTTGAAATTTTCAATGTTTGATATTGTTCTTAGAGAGGAAGGGAGAGAGTTCCAAGCCTTACAGATAGTGAAAGAGAGGAGAAGTTGGCCAGCAGGACTTTTAGGTTTGTAGATAGCAATCAGATTTTGATGTTCATATCTGAGAGATCTCTTAGGGGTGTAGGAAGGATATTAGCTAGAGCAGGACATTTAGATGGCTGAAATATAATTTTGTGTGCTGTTGTGAGCTGCAGATAGGTTAGGTAGTTTGGTAGTTCTAGCCAATTTAGGGATTGAAGGGAAAGGCAATAATGGGTGGAGTTTTTACAGTTGGAGGCAAATTTAGAGATTTTGTTATAGCAGCTTTCTAGTTTGGAGGTGTTAGAGTATGACAAGTTGGTTAAGAGAGGGGCTCCATAAAGTAAAGAGGGCAAAAGGTAGGTAGTGGCCAGTGTGTGTCTGGTGGTGAGAGAGAGAAAGCGATTATTCCTGTATAGCATGCCTAGTTTTTGATGGGTTTTTTTAATATTTTGTTGAATGTGTATGTCAAACTTTAGGAATTCGTCAACTGTAACACTGAGGAGTTTTGTAGAAAGAACAACTTCAATAGTGGATTTAGAGTTGCTAAGGACTTTGAAAGTGTCTTTATCGAAGGAGTAAGATTTTCTAGGGGAGAAGAGGAGAATTTTGGATTTGTTAGCATTAAGGGAGAGGTGTTTTTTGTGCATCCAGTTTTCGGTGGTTGAGAAGGCAGCTTGTGTTTTGAGAAGCAGTTCAGAGATGCTTGAGGCAGAGCAGACTACGGTTGAATCGTCTGCGTATTGAATAATTTTGGCATCGGGGATAGCAGAATGAAAGTTATTAATAAAAATATTAAACAGCATGGGTCCCAGGATGGATCCCTGTGGTACACTTGTTGGGGTGGGTAGGAAGGAGGAGATGGAGTTTTTCCATTTGACTGCCTGAGACCTATCAGATAAGTAGCTAGAGAACCAGGATAGAGAATTAGGAGATAGATGCAGGTTTGATAGTTGAAGGAGAAGATGATTATGAGAAACAGTGTTGAAGGCTTTAGAGAGATCAAGCAAGACAGTAGAGACCAGGTGACCTGAGTCTTGGGCTTGATTGATAGTTTCTAAGTAGGATAATAGAGCAGTAGTAGTGCTATGACCAGAACGAAAGCCATGTTGGGTAGGTGTTAGAAGATGGTTCTTGGTTAGAAAAGGCATAAGTTGGGAGTGGACACACTTTTCTAAGATTTTAGAGATAGATGAGAGTAGAGCAATAGGATGAAAGTTTAAGATGTTGGTGTTCTTGCCTCCTTTGTGCAGTGGAAGGATATAAGCTGAGTGCCATAATTTGGGGAAGTAAGATTCGTTAATAGATCTGTTAATGATGATGCTGATTGGGAGTGCTATCCCATCTGCAGCACTTTTTAGAAAGGAGGAGGGAATATTGTCAGGGGCATTAGAGCAGGGTTTAAGGTTAGATAGAAGTTTTTTTATGAAGTTAGTAGAGACAGGTTTGAGCTCAAATCTAAGGGGAGGGTTATTGGAGGAATTGGAAGAAGAATAAAGGGGAACAGAAGGGATATTGGTAGGGAAGGTCTTAGGTCAGATATTGTTTGTAAGAAGAAAGAGTTAAATTCTGAGCATAGTTCTTGGTCAGATTTATTTGGGTCAGGACAGGGATTATTTTTGGAACCAGGATTAAGGAGAGAGTTTATAGAGTTCCAGAATTTTTGGGGGTTATTGTTGTTGCTTATATTGGAGCAAGGTGTTGGGCAGTTTATTGTTTTGAACAGCTTCCATAGTTTATCCCTTTGATGCATAATTTGTTTAGTATGTTTAGATAACCAAGGAGCGGTATTTATTTTTACCCTTTTATTTCTGATAGGGGCAAGAAAGTTAAGTGTATCTAAGAAAACAGAGTTGAAGTAGTTGATAGCAGCATCAAGAGGGAGAGTTCTAAGGTCTTGCCAGTTCATTTGTTTGAATAGGTTTGAGAAGGCTGTGGGGTTGAAGTTACTAAGATTACAAGTTAGGATGTATTGATGGTGAGGGGAAGAGTTGGTAGTGCGATGAATGAAGGCTGGGAGGTGGTCACTAATGGTGTCTGGAATTGTTCCAGAATTAGTGATTTTGTTTGGATTGGAGACTAGGATCCAGTCAATAGAGGAACCTGGGGGATTAGTTTTGTTGGGTCTAGTTATATGCTGGATTGTTTGAGTGAAGTTATAAAGGTTGATGGCAAGGGAGGGGGAGAGAGAGTTAATTTTATTCCAGTCGATATTTACATCACCTAAGATGTATGTTTCGTAGTTAACTTAAGTAGAAGCCCATTGGAGAATGTCTTCAAGGATGGGGATATTATTTCCAGGGGAGATATATAGGGCAATAATACAGATATTTTTGTGTCTATTTAGTTTCAGCAGTCCAGCTGTAAGTTCAGTAGTTTCAAATTGAGGAACTGGAATTTGGAGGGGAATTACAGTTAGTGATTTAGAGTAAACTATGGCAGAGTTTACTCTAAACTTTTTTTTATAGGTTGGTCATTCCTAATAATGTGGTATCCAGGGGGAAGTATTTCTGAATCAGAGATATGGGGTTTAAGCCAAGTCTCTGAAATGGCTAAGATGTCTGGTTGGTTGTGGGTTAACCAGGCCTGGAAGAGGTGGACTTTGTTATTGAGACTTTGGGAGTTCAAGGTGAAGATTTTTAATATGTTTGGGGGTGGGGGAGAAGGAGTTACGTGATTATTGTTGGCAAAGAGAATGGGGCCAGGATTGGGGTGGATATCTCCGGCTAATTATATATTATTGAGTAGAAAAGACCTAAGAAATTTTGGTATAGAGATAGAGAGTTTAGTTGGATACAAGGTTAATTTGTGTGTAAATGTAGTAGCAGTAGTGGATAGTATTTTATAGTGGAACAGATAAAGTTGATTGAGTGGGATAAGATAAGAAGAGATAGAATGGAAGTGAGAGAAAGTTATGGTGAAGGAAGTTTGAGGGGGAAGTTATTTTTGTTGGGGGAATTGTATAAGCAAAGGAAGAGTAAGAGGTGATATAGCATAAAGGAATCAGAAAGAGGAGGAAGCAGGGGACTAAGTTGTTGGAGTTTTGAGGAAACCATGGTTGTACAAAGTGGGAGCGAAGGGAGTGCCAATTGAAGTAAATATGTTAGAGGTGAGGAATGAAAGTATGGAGAGAAGTAGTTTATCTGAAGTTGTATGAAGGCGGCAGGGATAAAGTAGTAAGATGTTTGGGGAGTAGGAGTATTGAGAGAGGTGATAGAGGATATATATATGAGAGGAGACTGAGGAGATTGGGTAGGAGGAGTGGAAAGGAGAGGCAGAAGTTGATTAATTTAGACTGGGTGGATTAAGTGTAGTTGTAAGGCGGGGAGAAGAGCTAATTGGTTAATTGGAATAAGGCAGAGGAGAGATTGAGGAATAAATGTAGGAGTGCTAGGGGCGGGTGGAATTTGGGGGCAGGGTAGGGGAGCGGAGCGAGTCTGCAGGGCGAATGGAGCGGGTTCAGACAGGAAGGATGAGAGAGTCTAAGAGAACAATCAGTGAGCAGCAGGCTACTGCAATTCATCTTACTGGAAGTAAGGGTGAGTGTTGGTTAAGATTATCTGAGGTGGTGAAGAAGAGGGGAAGCAAAAGGGCAGAAGTTGAGGAGTGCAGCAAGTAGACTAAGAGGTATATAGGCAGTCTTGTACAGCAGAGCTGTACTTGGGAGATGTAGCAGGGTGACAGAGAAGGGTGAGAATATAAGGCAGGACTAGTGGAGAGAGCTGGCCTGGAAGGAAAAGAGAAGAGTGTAGGAGTTATTCAGGGGTGAGGGGGGAGACTGAGAACAGAGTTGGCTATTTTATCGAGAGAGGAAGGGGCACTTTACTGTTATAGAATGGGTTAGCAAGAGCAAGATAACGAGTAATGCAGGGCTAGGAAGGGGTAAGGCTGCTGGGTAACCTGGCTAGGTAGCAGAACTTTTAATACATATAGGAAGAATAACAAAAAAAAAATGAGAAAGTATCAGTTTTACTACTTGGTTGGGGAAACGCGTACTTTATTGCTTCCCAAGGTACAGGGCTCTGGTATAGGACAGCAAGTAGCTTTACTTCTTAACTGAGGAGGCTGGAGTTATTTGCCTGTTGTCCTTAGTCTTCACTCAGGGATGGTCCTTTAGTCAAGAGCAGAGTTAGAAGGTATGAAGATTGTAAGAAAGAGACGCTACGGCCAGGAAGAACTCACAGCAGCCAGAGGGGAAGTTCCAGTAATAAAGTTCAAAAAGTATAAAGTTTTACTTGACTACGAGAGAGGAGCTGGCTGACGCATCTTGCTGTAAGAGCGGCAAAAGAGATCTAAGGTAATGTAGAGAGGGTCATTACTGGTAGACTTGTAGCTCAAGAGATTTTTTTTTTTTTTTGGCTGAAGTGAGCTATTTAACAGCTGGATCTGTTCCAAGGATCGGAACCATAGACTCAATTCAAGAATAGATGAAGACTGCCAACATCAGATAATCCTATTTCAACTACCTCCCTTTCTCCTATAACTAAACCTTCTGATACTATAAAGTAATCCATTTCAATTCTATACATACCCCTTTTGTAAGTCCATGAATTTCTGGACCAAAGTTTTAACTTACCACATCTCACAACTAACATTTTTCTTACATCATTTCCTTTTTCCCTCAAACAATTAAAGTCTCCTATTATTGCATTCATGTTTATCACTACATAGTCTAAAATCTGATGAAATAAGCTCTTTCTTTACAGTTAGTATAAGTGTGAAGATAGATGAAGTCTGCCAGCCTAGCTAGATAGAATTTTGGAGATAATTCTGTCATCTGTAAATATTAATGTAAACCACAGGCTTGTCGTCTTAAATGGTAAAAATAGTGTTACATGTGGAACTGGAAAAAAAATGCAACAGTGCACTCTACTAAACAAGTAAAGCATGTTGTGACCCTTTGATGTAAACATGGCTCCGGACAGTCTAGATGAAGGAATTCTTGTTATTGATTTAAGGCCGGAGTTAATGGCCAGAATTTGTATGCATAAATGTCCTTTATTGCTCTGGTTTCTGCCCAGAGGTGAAGAATGTAAATGTAGTTTGTTAGCCTGGGAACCCAGTGAAGTGTTAAGAATGATGTAATGTGAACCAGGAATGTGATGATTTTAAAAACAAAGAATCAGAGGGAATTGAGCATTTTTGTCTTTACCATCCAACTCATCAGCACTGTCTTGCTCAATATGTAAGTTTATCTTAGACTTGTGTTTTTCTCTTAGAAATAGCTAGAAAGATTAGTCTATGTTTTTCTGTGGTGTCAGAACTGTACTACTGAATTATTTGAAGTATTTCTCTGTGATCTCTAAACTCTTGATTAGCACTGTGTAGTAAAAAGTATTGTCTTGTGTTTTGACTATTTAAATATTTTTAAACCTCCAACTACAGCTGTTTTTGTAGAGATAATTTAAGCTCTTTAGAGTACTTGCACGCCTTTGGTAAAATTGTACAAATCCACTCTAATAGCTTTAGCCCTGGGCTATACTACCAATTGGATAATATTGCACAGTAATAATTGGACACTCTTTTAAGGGCCTTTGAGTAGCTGATAAATATTAGTGGGTGGTGCCAGCTGGTACTACTGTATAGTCTGGGGAAAAAGGGACACAGCTGAAGAACCTGTGCCAGCCTTCCTCAGAAGCGTCTATGTGGTTGGACAAACTCTTCTCAGTGTGTGTGTGTGTGTGTGTGTGTCAAGATACTTAGGCAGGGACACACAGCACTGGTTGGACAGAGGGTGCTGGAGGTTTTAGCTTGTCCACTAGGCTGAGATCTTAGTTTTATTGGGGACCTGGAGAGCAAGGGAGCGACCATCCCCAGACTGTGATCTGCATGCTCTTAAGGGAAATTGCACTTTACTGTGTGTATTTGTTATCCTTTCCTCCTATAATAGACGCCCCTCACTGGTGTTAGTGGTGAGGATTGAGGTTCCTTGATTGCTTGGCCAGGGTAAGGGCATTACAATAAGCATACATCATAATTCTATATACTTGATCTATAATGGTTAATTTTTCCATTTTTGCTAAAGTTGCATCTAATATCTTGTGTATTTCTACAGAACATGGCTGTTCTAGAAAATCCCTCACCCCCAAATTCCAGATTATCTTCCCTCCTCACAGTTTCCCTGTTTGTAAACTTTCATTTGTTAAAAATAGTGTATCTTCTAATATAATTACATCTACATTACACCACTTCGAAATCCTTATTCTTTCTACAGTCTTGTTCACATTTACAGAAAGCACTCAAAAATCCTTAGATTCATGATTTCATAAGTTCATAGCTAATTACTAGGCTAGCTTTCTTAAGTCATTCTAAGCCTTACCAATTTCCTTCCCAAAAGTGAGAAACACAACCTTGTCTGTTTAGGGCTAACACCTTAACCATTACACCAAGTCCCAATCTAACTATATATATTTTTTCATCAACGTCCTTTTTTCTTTTGTACTTATCCCTTTAAATTTTCATATTTTACCCTTTTACCAATATAATTATTTTTCTTTTACTACCTCCTGGTTTATATCATTTATTCAGAACCTTCTTCTATGTCCTCTATTTTTACTCATCTAGTTTGTCTTCTATTTCTATGACTAAAATTTATTCTTTGCTCATTTTCTTTTTCCTTAATGTTCTCATTTTTGCAATCCATCTATAAATGTCCAATTTTGTTGTATTTATAAAATTTCAATTCACATTTTTTTCCCATCAGATCCCATTTCCCCACAAACAACATTTTATTTTGTCAGTTACTTATTGTCCTTTTCCACAAAAATGGGTTTTGGCCTGTCCTCAGTATTTTACATCATTCCCTAGTCTCCCTCCACATTTATCATGCCTGGTATATGTATAATTTTTTCTCTATTTTTAATATTACGATCCCAGCCACCAGTCCATAAACCCCTTTTGTCAAACTCGCAATGTCCAGCCCTTTTATCAATTTCAAATGTTTTTCTGCTTCTGCTCAAAATTGTACATGAATCTTTTTCCCTGTCAAATGATTGTATCACAAAGATTCCATGGGTTAGTTTTTTTTTTCATATTCTCCAAGAAAATGTTATATTTAAAAAAAAAACACAAGCGTGTCACAAAATGTCTCTTCAGTAATGGGAGCTATCAAACACTTCATACCTGTCAATTTCTTTGCCTTCTTTACTTTGAACCCTTATTGCATACTTCTGTTTTTTTATTTTCTACTCTACTTCTGCCTTTTTACTTTCTCTGCATACACTTTTTCCATCTCACCACTATTCTTCAGGATTGTCTCTGCATCCTCCTTTTGTATTTTCTCTATAATGTCCTCCCAGGAAACATCTCCTTCAATTTCTGGCTCACTGTGCACTATTTCTTTAAGTAAATCATCCCACAACCCTCCCAACTGGAGGGTTGTAATTAAACATACATTTGCAGACTCACTCTTTCTTTGAAAAATTTCCTCAGAATGCTGCATACATTCTCCAGTATCAATATTTGCTTTCTCTTTCATTTCTTGCACTACTCCATATCATCTGCCTCGTTTCTCCAGGCCACCTCTGCACCTCAAATGGAAACAAAGTGCTCCTCCAAAATGGTCCCACTCAAAAATGAAGAGCAGGGGAAATTCCCTGATGTCCTGGAGAAATTCTAGTTAGTATTAATACTACTTTGGGTGTCCCATGAAGAAAACCTACTGACCTAGTGGGACTAACCCACTCAATAAAAGCAAACAAAATAAAATGTGAATGGCTGTGCAACCATAAAATAAAACTTTATTGTTGCACTGCCCTCATTTTTCTGAAACCAAATGACTGCAATGTCCTAAAATAACAAATAAAACACAGTTCAATATAGTTAAAGTTGTATTAACTTCAAAGGGTAAAACAAAAATGAAAGCAAGTGACAATGTGGTAGAAAAACAGGACCTATATAGTACTAAATTTCTACATCCAAAAGCTGTAGGTGCCTGAAGCCATTTGTAGCACTAGCTTGATGAGTGGCAAGAGCTATGGACAGAATGAGGGAAATAATGTACTATGGGTCATAAGAGGAATTGGGAGACGGGAATTTTTATTTTTTTGTACCAAGCAGACCTGAACCTGCAAGCCAAGTTGGTCAGTCCCCTATATTGTACAGGGCTAGCTTCTATTTGTGTTATGGATCTGCTAAAACAAGAAGCAATGAATATAGTGCACTTTCTCAATCATTACTGATGCTGTGCATATGTACCTGTTTGGAGAACAGTCAAGTAACCCAAAATGAAAAGATCAAGAGAAGCTGAGATGCTAGTCAGTGCCGTTGTGTGGAAACAGGAAAGGCGGGCAAACTGGTAGATTGTCCTGGACCCTGGTAGGACAGAAATGTCACCTCTCTGGACCCACATTCTTACAGGCTATGGCAAATTAACCTTCATATCTGATAAAAGGTCCATCAATGGCAAGAGGGGAACGTATCAAGTCACAAAAGGAAGCTTTGGCAAATGTGAAACTGTCATTCTGCACTGTTGTGACACCTCAAAGTTGGTGTTTACAAGTGTGGGGGTACTGGGTGCTTGCCTCATTGCATAAAAGCCCTTTCCTTGTATATTCACCAAAGGAAGAATTCTCTACCTTGTTTTGATAACTTCAAACACAGGAAAATAACTTGGTTGCAGTAGCTACTTTGGGTATAAAGTGACTTGCTTGAAAAGTTACTGGTCTTAAATCTACCCAAGTGCCTGTTACAAGTCTTGCAAGACTGACATCAAAACTGAATAAAAAGTTGGCTTAGAAGGGGGCCTTAAGTCAACCCTCATAGTATGGAGTACAGATAACATACTCCAAGAAATTATCTTCCAGCAGGGCCTTACTCATTTTGGCCATAGCTATGGAGAAGAAAAATGTTGATGACAGCACTGCGGCAGTGTGCATCTTTAAGCATGAACAGCTGAGCCCAAATATCAACAAAATGCATGCTATGGGTCTACTTTTAAAGCTCGAAGTTTCAAAACTTCGAATGTCATAGTAGAGACCATAAGATCAAAGTATTGAAACTCTGATCTGTTTAAATGGACATCGCCATACAGACCAGAATGGGAAATTTCTCATTTTCCTGGCTGTAGTGCAATCTCAGAGTTGGCGTATTTAATTAGCAGGGGATGGGGGGGGGGGGGGTGCAAGAATGTATTTTTATTTTTTTCAAAGTTTCAAAACTTTGATCTTATGGTCTTGACCTAAGAAATTCTAAGTTTTTAAACTGTAGACCTGCATGCTATATATATAGGACCCTAGTCTGGCTGGATACCGGCCTTGGCAGACCAAAGCACACAGTACTTCCATCTCAGTTTTTCTTGTGGAAGGTTTTTGAGACCTTGTCAAATTTCTTAATTTGGACTATGAATTCTGTATTGCTGACCACATGCAGAAATGGAGATTGCAAATGTACATGCAGCTTGACGGCACTGATGTCCAGATGAGGTCTCCATGTTGAGCAAGATAAAAGACCTTTGAAGAGAACAGGTTTGAATAAGACATGCAACCTATACACGAACGTCAGAATCGGACTTGTGAGCACAATCAGAATCAACTTGGACCTGTACTACTTGATTCACTGTAAAGCAGCACAAAACAGGACCTCCAAAATGTCCCTTAAGGTGACATCATGGACTATATAGTTGGGACATATACCACAGACAAAAATCTCTGGCATTTTTCACTTCATGATGATACAGTAGTCTGCAATGAGGAGGCCTACCATTTGTTGGGGAGAAAGGCCTTGTTCAAGCTGACATCACAACAGATTTCCTTGCAAGGTATACGCCCATTAAAATGAAGCTGTGATCCATTTTTTTTTGGGGGGGGGGCTGAGATGGTCGGTACCCTGTGTGCTCATGTACCAAACCACCGACACCTGTCCATGTGGGTGGCAAGGAGGTTTTTGAGCTAAAAAGCCTGGATACTTGAAGGAAAAACAGAACTTCTGAGATCAAAAACATTAATATGCAGCTATGATATGAGGTAGAGCCATCTTGTGCTGTCCTGCTTGAAAATGCCCTCAACTCCAGGAAACTCTTGGAAACCTGTTCTGGTATTCCAGAGAAATGACGGGACACTTGGAATACACATGTAAATAAAGACAAAAGCCTAGCATCTTTCTCTAAACATGCCAAGTCAGTGGCTCACCAAGTGCCACTTGACGGTAATTACACAAGCACCATTTGTCATTTTTCATTTTTCAATATTCAAATTTGAAAAAAATGAAATTGGAAGCACTATAAATGCAGAACACTGCTTTATACGTAGTTTTCTGATGCACACAACCCTGAAAGGCCCAGATAAAATAATCCTTAAGAAAATATTTCATCATTCGACTTATTTCATGATAATCAGGTTAAACAAATTGTCTATTTTGTTACCTTAAATTTAGACTTGGCTGCTTGTTGCTATGGAAGACATCTCATCATTTGACTATTCCTTTTCATTTACTTTTACACATACCACTTTAGGAGTAATTTGTAGTAACTTGCATGAGACAGCTGACATTTCAAGGATTTGATAATGGACCATGCATCAACTAATCGGACAGCCCATTCAACTAATTTTCCCAAGCAACTTACCATCACGGCACCCCCAAGATACAGCTGTTCTTCCAGGGATAGCATTTTTGGGGTGTTACTTGGATATGTCAAAGCTTTTTCAGATCAAGAAAATGGCATCCCTCCATCTGGGCAGTACAACTGTTAGTTCAGTGTTATGGTGATGCATATTCACCTACACACAAGTCCACTGTAGTGGGCTCTCAGCCTTCGGTGGCATCAATGCAAGCAATCACTTTCTCACAGAATTTGCACATTGGTGCTTGCATCTGTAATTGAACTTAATCCTGACCATAGAGAATCCTTCCAACGGACTGCCAAGTTCAGCTGTTCTTGACAATTTAGTCAATATCCTCAGTACGTCCCTAACTATCATAGTCCCATTTTTTAAACCTACCATTTTTTTTCTCCTTCCATAGCTAGCCAGTTTCCAAAGCTTATGGGTACCATTCACATGTTCATGCCATCAACAGCTTGAGCAGGGCTTGAAAAAAATCAGTGATCTGAAAACCAAGCCATTTACAGCTTTTCCTCCTGCTGAAGAGGACCCCTCTTGCAAGATTTTGAAGACTAATAGCTTGCGTTTCTTTACTGCTGGGCAGACATCTTCCCTTCATGGGAAAACCTTCCACAATTAATTTTGAGCAATACTTTTCTGACGAGAACTATATAGTGCTAGGAATTACAATTTCTTAGACTGATTTGTCAAGTGTGGTTCCTTTCTTTTAATTAAAAAATTTGGAGTAAATCTTAGAAAAATGCAAGTTAAAGAAAAAAAAACTTTATAACTTGGTTTTATGTTTTGGTGCTTGTTCATCATGTTGTTTCTGGTAAAATACACCAAGTTTAGATACTTACTATTTACCAGCTACTGCTGTTTCTTGGTTTGAGCATTGAACTCCTCCCTCCATTCTTCCTTTCTCAGGCCATAAAGAAAATTCCCCAAACAGCCTTTGCTCTTCAGCAGTCTGCTACTTTGCCTCAGTTGCACATGTGTGACCCTACAGTGGCCTTTTCTGGTGCCTCATACCACTCGTATACCTTTATTTCCTATGGTGTCAATCCTTCACCTACCACAGACTGGCAGTAATACATCTTCTGTGGCTGTTGGGAGCACATCTTTTGCAGGCAAAGAACCACCATGTTTAAATCTAGCTCAAAGGACTGTGATGTCTCTGACTTGTCTGTTTCTATGGAGATTACCATCAAAAACCAGCAAAAAGTTAAACATTCATCTTCTCCTGTCTTACTTTATACAGGGAATATTTATTGGGCTTAACTCAGGATTGTAACATTAGATCCAGAATGAGAAGGGTTTACAGAAAAAGGAATTCAATTTCCGAGTCTCCTCAGTGTGATGAACAGGGAACTGATAGACAAGGAACAAATTTGGTTATTTTTCTCAGGCAACAGTTTGAGGATGAATTGTTTGTGGTAACGTAACGTCATTGCAATTTCCTTTAAAAAAGGGAAAATGATGACTTATTAAAAATTGTAATTTCCTGAACCTATTAAGATGACAGACTTAGAAATTTGTATTTTCTAAACCCAGATCTGACCCTGCAATTATTTTCTGATAAGGATAGGACAGCTTCTGATAAATATGGGAAAGTGTGTATTCCTCGGCCACTCGTTTTACTCTTGTCTGTGCTTGCTTCTTCCGAAAATGAGGATCATGGTCACTTTTCCTTCGGAGGTAAAATCTCCTGCTTTGATTGCTTCTGTTTCTCGCATAACCAAATATTTTCTGGTGTGTGCTTAAAGCTCTACTGATGCCTTCTCCAGAGTAACAGCTACTGCATTTATTATAAGATTTGGTAGGGTTATATCCTCAAAATGTGACTGAAGATATTGCAAGCTGAAGTTTTGAAACCACCCTTAATAGGGAAGTTGTAACAGGACCACCTACTGAAGTTCAGAAAAAGTTATGACAGGAGGAAACTGATTCAAGGGGTGACTCAATTTCTAGGCCTTTCTCCAAGTTTGTTAAAGTTTTCATTCCTAACACAGGATCCTTTTATAAAAAAACAGCACAGACAAACTTCTGGAAAGTAGACATTAAAAAAAAAATAATAATGGCAAGGAGCGAGCCTCCCAGAAATCAAGGATACCCCAACAGTCTCCCTATCTACAAATTGTAACCTCCACATTCTGCTTTTACAAGCCTCAAGTCTTTCCCAAAATTTGGCTTTCCATTTATCTTTGGCAACAGAATCTCAGAGGAAAAAAATGGTTTGACAGTGATCCATCGGGGGGGGGGGGGGGTACAAATGGCAATGGGAGTCAACATTTTTTAAGGGACTCCTACTCATCCATCACATCAAAGCTCAATTCCCAGTCATTCAGCATCTGCTGGAACAGGGAGTACCAACCTGTTCCATAACTGGGAAAAGTTTTTATTCAAGAATGTTTTAGGTATCAAATAAAGTTTCCTGGCAATCAAAAACTAGATAATACAGTTGTGCAAGTAAAATTACCACAATAGATGTTCCAATTACTTTTGCCATATCCTGATCAATAAATGTCACATCCTGCTAGGGATACAACAGCCAGTTTTCAAAGGTTCAGGGCACCTTTTACACACCCAAAACATTAGTTAGCTAGAGCTGATGTCAGGTTTGGGCAAGCCCTTCAGAGCTTTCATGCCAACACACAGAATAAGGCTGAAGCCCAGACAGTGACAATACTATAAGTGTCTGCAGCTTGACCTAAAAATATATAAAAAATAAGATGGATTAAGCAGCTACTGCAGCATTGATCAGACAAGTAAATTAAGGATTTCGTAAAAGTGTTCCCGATTTATTTAAAACCCTTGCTGAAATTATGTGACTTGACCAGGTAATTTTGAACTTTTCTGACTAAGCACTGTGTTAGTTTCTTTTTAGATATGATGAAGCACCTTTGGTGTGCAACGGCTCATCTGTTATATACTTTTTACTGTTTTTATTTTTTAGATTAAAGTGCTTTATACAGTGCTGTGTCAGCTGGTTCTTTTGTTTTACTTGATTTTAAAACTTCAGAACAAGTGAAATGACCAGAAGTCATAAGACTTTGTTCCGTCAAGATATCACCAGGGCTGTTTATGGACATCCAGACTGGAATATCCTTTCTCCCTCATTTTTACATTCTGGAAGGAACACTGAGTTGGGGTAGCTAACTCAGATACCACCTTAGTCATAAATGAAGGATTAGTTTTTAAGGAAACACTATCTTTGTGGAAAATAAGATTGACCACCACAGCTTGCAAATGAAATCTTGCAGAATCAGAGCAATTAAGACCTTTCCTACCAAGAACCTCAAATCACCTGGCTCAAATGGAACCAATTTTAACACAAAATTAGGATCCCAAGGAGGAGCCACCCAAGTCTTCACATGCAACACAGCTTTCAATAACATTTTCACGAGATTGCATTGAAAGAGCAGGAATCATGGGCAGACATGCAGATATGGCTGACAGATTAACCTTGATTGGCAAGTAAGGCCATAGGATAATAACTGAAATAATGAACCAGAGAATCACTAACCCTGAATGGATGTTGGTTCTTTCCTGGCCCCATCTAGAACTTTTCCATTCACTGATTATTTTCTAGTACCAGGATTGTTGCCTCCTTTAATACCTGTTGCATGTCCTTATAAAAAGAATCTTAAAACCTTTAGGCACCCTATCATCCAGGCGCAGTCGTGGTCAGGACACATTCAACACAGCTGGGTTTTGTGTAGGTAGATTGCAGTAACTGCCCTTTGGCCATACCAAAAGTGGGGTGAATGAGACTCAGACAATGCGAACCAAAATCCTAGCTGCGGCAGTAGTCTACAACACAACTTTTTCTGGTGGAAGAAAACCACTTTGAATGTGTGTGCTCTACAGACATCCAGAAAAAAAATTCTGGAGAGAATTAAACATATGTATATGCTCCTGGAAACCCAGAATGTGGTAGAGAAACTGATAATATAATCCAAACATAGAAAAACTTTATAGCCTTCCAAAATGTGGATTTAGGAATGTGATATGAATCTTAAATCTAAGGTTATCAGAAAACTCAAAAGGAAAATTAATGATTACACTGACAACTTGGTATAAGAAACATTTTTGAATAAAAACCCTTCTAACAGGAGGGCAAGCCAACACCCAGAGAGTTCATCAGTTCCTCTGCATGGCAGGAGTGTCTCAAGTCTGGCAAGTGAGAGGGAATCGTGGGGGGGGGGGGATTTTTTCACTGCCAGAAGTAACCATGGAGGATTTAGGGTCTCCCAGGGGAAGGGGGTGACTACACAGATCTGACTGTCCTAGTTTTGGGGTGATGGTTCCTCTAGTTATGGAAACTCCCCGTGACAGCTTTTCAAACATTAAGGCTTATCAGCAGTTTGCTGGGCAAGTTTAATTTGTCTTTAAAAAGGAAGGGGGTATTAAATCTCTTGGACAATTTACATAAGGAAGGCTATCAGCTCACCTCTTCTCATCACATTTTGCAAGGACCACAGTAGATGTCCCATCCAAGTGAGAATTTAAATTTCATTTTTAACATCTTCTGGAAGATTGTCAAAAACAAGCAAACCTCCTAACAATTTCAATGGTAACAAGTCTTGAAGGGGAAACAGCAAAATCAGTAACACATTGAAACAGTGGTTAGCTACCCGAGACACAAAAGCAACCAAACTGCACAAAAAGTTATGTACTCACCATAATGTTACATCTGAGTTGTTGCTTTTCATTTGTCTTCAACCTGTGGGATATGGATCTCACCGACTTGGCCACATTTTACCAGCATTAGATCCAAGCTCATCCCCTACCCATAATACCCCTGTCTCTTCCTCCCCTCCAACAGAGTTTGATGCCCCCACAGCATCCCAACCTGTCTTACCCCTTGGCAAAATACCTAGGGAGTATCATAAGACATTACCAGTTAAGCCAAAAGGCCATGTCTCTTCAAGCCAGATAACCACACAGCCACGTAAGGCAGGGGGAAGGAGGGAGGTACAGTTGAAGACAAATGGAAAGCAACTCAGATGGAACGCTATGATGAGTACATAACTTTTCTGTTTGGTCTTCAACTTGCAGGACAGAGTCCCCAGCTACCAAAAACCTGGGAGGTCCTCATGGAAAGATATTCTGGAGCATGGCAGAGCCAAATGATGCCCTGTTTCTGGATAAAATGTTTAACCTGTAATGGGAAATCAAAGTATGTGAAGATGCTCAAGTGGCTGCATTGCAAATATCATCCAAAGAAACTCTGGACCAAAAGGCAGCTGAAGTAGCCATAGACCTAGTAGAAATGTGCCTTAACATAACCTGGTGGAGATAATCCTTTGGTTGAATATGCCAAGAGTATGCACTGAGAAATCCAACGAGCAATGGTGACCTTTGATACATGATTTCCTAAAAAGGGCTTAGGATAGGAAACAAAGTTGATTAGACTTGCGAAAGGCCTTTATTTTGTGCAAGTAAAATTGTAATGGTCTATGAACGTCCAAGTGCAATTTATACTCTCCCTTATTCTGAAAGTTTGGAAAGAAAACAGGACGATTGATAACTTGATTAATGTTGGATTCCAAAGCCACTTACGGAAGGAAGATTAGTGAATAAAGATACCCTGTCTTTATGGAAGATCATATAAGGAGGCTTAACTGAGGAGGCTAGAAGCTCTGACACTTTTAGCTAAAGTAATAGCAATCAGAAAGGTTGTATTCCAAGACATGAACTGCAGATCCAAAAGAGCGGGTTCAAAGGGGGAAGAAACAAAGGCTTGGAAAACCAATGTAAGGTCCCAAGGAAGCGATGGGTCCTTGATTGGTGTCCTAAAAAAGTACCCTTTAAAAAGGCTTTACAAAGTTTAGAATAAGCCAGGAAAGTTAAATTATCCCTTATGCTGATGTTATAAATAGCCACCAGCTGAACTTTAACCACAGAAAAGCTTGTACCCTGTTGAAAAATACCTGCCAGAAACTCTAGAATAGCAGGAACCAGGGCAGTAAAAGGATCGAAGTCATGCTGATACCCAAATCAAAAAATGTTTCGACTTACTAGAATAAGCCTTCCTCGTGGAAGATCTATGAGCAGCTACTAAAATCTTAACTGGAAAAGATAGCCTGAGACTCCTAATTATCAAGGGAACTGCAGCAGCCAAGTGGTAAGCTTCAGACCAGCCAGATCTGGATGTGGAATCCCCGAAGGATGTAAACTCAGATCCAGAACTGGATCAAATGCCCAGGGAGGACACGCTACATGAGAGCACAGAGAAGGGAACCATACTTGGCAAGGCCAGAAGTGGCAATGAGGATTATAGAGTGCCCCAGCCGTTGCACTTTCTGAATGAACTTTGGAATCAGGGGAAGTGGAGAATATGCATAGAGATGACTGGAAGCACGAACCACAGCATATCTGACTGACTTCCTCAAAGGGGGGTTCAGAGAGAAAAACTCGCTGCACTTCACATTGGAAGGAGAGGCGAAGAGAAAGCAAGGCTGACCCCACTCCAGAAAGATCTGTTTCGCTACTGAAGGATTCAGAGACCACTCGTAAGGCAAAAGGATAGACCTGCTGAGCCTGTCCGCTAGAATGTTGGAGCTCCCCGGAATGTGCATTGCCACCAGAAAATGGCTGCTCCTGTTTGTTGATGTACCAGACTACCAACATGTCTGTCTGGATGGCAACTGTCCCTAGGGGAAGATGGGCATGAAGAGCTTGCAAAGTTAACAGCACCGCCCTCATCTCCAGGACGTTGATATGCAACTGGGTCTCCAGGGAAGACCATGTGCCTTGGAATGTCCTTCCCAAGCAATACCCCTGCCCTAATAGGGAGATGTCTGTGGTCACAGTGGTCAGTGGGGGAGGAATAAATGGACGACTCCAAAGAACATCAGGTAATTGAATCCTCCAGAGAAGAGAATCCCTGCAGGCTTGAGACAGAGACGAAGGATGAGACAACGGTAAAGCTAGAAATGACCACTGGACCGCTAGTCCATTGGAGCAGCCTCATGTGTAACAGAGCTGAGAGGGTGATTGTGGCTGCCATGGGCCCCAACATCTGTAAGACAAACTCTGCTGGAGGGATTGAACTTGAAGGATGCACAAGACATGTTAGAGGGACAGAATTCTATCTGGCGTCAAAAAGACCTTTGTCTGAATGTTATCTAATCGAGCTCTAATGAAATCCAGAGCTTGAACCAGTTCTAAAAGATTTGTTGAGATTTATGGTGATGCCCAGTTGGTGGGCAGTCTGGATGACAGAATCCCTAGCTTGGCAAAGTCGATGCCTGGAGGGAGCAGAAAGGAGCCAATCGTTCAGGTAATGGAAGACCTGGAAGTCCTGCAGCCGCAGGTGAGCTGCTACCACTGCCATGACTTTGGAGAACACCTGGGGGGCTGTGGTGAGACCAAAGGGTAGCACTCTGAACTGGTAATGAGTGGCCCCCAGCCAGAAGCGGAAGAACCTCAGAGTGTCTGTCCATTTTGATGGGACAGTATGGGTCTACTTCAAAACATCTAAAACCCATATCATCTAATTTCATAACACTGAGACCAGAACATCTAAAACCCATAACATCTAATTTCATAACATCTAACACTACAAATTACAAGAAAAGAACATCCCCCTCCACATGACACCAAACACATTTTACTAAGTTTCTGCAGGGGGCAAGCCCCCCTGCACACCCATGTGGGGGGCTACGCCCCCACACCCCCATAAATTATACCACCTCCAAGATCGCACTACAGTGGGAAAATGTTAATTTCCTAACCCCACTGTATCAAGCCCCCCCCTGCAGAAATGTACTAAAAAGTGTGTTTGGTAGTTTGGTGTCATATGCTGTTATATGTGGAGGGGATGTTATTTTCATGCGATTTGTACTGTTAGATGTTATGAAATTAAATGTTTTGGGTTTTAGATGTTCTAGTCTCAATGTTATGGGTTTTAGACGTTTAAGGGAAGCCAATAGTATGCATCCTGAAGGTCCAGAGAGTACATCCAGTCATTCTCCTGCAGGAAGGGCAGGCTGAAGTGTGACCATCCAAAATTTCGTCTTGGCAACTGCCAGGTTTGGTTTAGGGTTGACAAATCCAGGATCAGTCTCAAGTCCCCAGTCTTTTTTGGCACTAAAAAGAACCTGGAATGGATGCCCAATCTGTTCTGGGGGAATGGTCTGGATGACTCGCTATTCGAGCATCTTGGAGATTTCCACTGCTCCATCCTCCCTTTGCGCGGGTGGGACATACAGGAGGTGTTTGACAGGGAGTGGCATTTGTATGAAGGGAAATGAATACCCTCTGGATATGATTTGCAACAACCAACGATAGTCTGTGATGGACACCTAGGCCATTGGGTGTAGCAAAAGTCAACCCCCGACTGCCTCCAGAGACTAGCAGCCAAGCAACCTATAGGGCTGCTGTGCAGGCCTGTCTGAGAAAGAATCCAGAGACCCTTGGTTCCTCGGACCCCCTCTGCAATGAAGGTGGCGTCTGTCAAATTCCCGTCTGCCTCTGGGGTAAGGAGAATCCTCAGCGTCCTGGAAATAACAGTGAGACTTCAGGAACCACATCTTCGGGCCTCGCTAATTCCTAGAGAAGGTTTGTTGAGGGGTTGAGAAGCAGATTCTGACAGCAGACAGTTTTCCTATCTTTCTTGCTCTGGACCAGTGTGTCACATACAGACTTTCCAAAGACAGTGGAACCATCATACGGGGCATTTATAAAGGACGCCTTAAAGGACTCTGAGAAGGCAGAAAGTCGGAGCCAGGCATCATGTCCGATGGCAACGCCTGCCCCGGCTGCTCTAGCAGAACCCTCACAGCGCGAAATTGAAGCTGCATAGAGATATTGGCAATGGAGGTGAGGGTGGCCATCCGTGAGAAGAAAACCTTTTCCTCTGCCAACATGGACCCTGGAGTAGATTTTGCAGCCTCTGACGAGATCCTGAAGCCTAATCATGTGTGCCATGTAGTTCAGCACATGTACAGAGAATGTTGCTGAAACTTACACCCACTACCCAAAACTGTCCATGGTCCTAGACTCTCGGTCCAGTGGATGAAACGTGGAGCTCTCCTGAGTGAGCTCCTTCTTGGTGGCTGCCGCCTCCACCACCATGGCATCGACAGGAGATCCCTTCGACCAGTGCAGTTTTATCTGACAGGGCACTGGGGTCCTTAGGGCGTTTGGGGATAGGCTCCACTCTATCGGGCCCCTTCCACGCCAGTGATGTAATGAGATCCACCAGGGGATGCGCGGGAGGGGACACCCAGGATGTAGATAGTCCTGCTCCAAACGCCTCCATGAACACAGTTGTCGGGGTTGGGTTTTTGGGCAGACCACCCCCCTCGCTGACAAAGCATCTCCACAATGTCTCCAAAGGAAACATCCCCTGGGGGGTGACTGAGGGAAACCCTCCCCTTCCTCCAAGTTGGTGTCTTCCATGACAGACTCCAGTGGGGAGTCAAAGTGTCTCCTTTTACACACGTTTTCGAGGAACCTTCTCAGGGAGGTCTTTGGGGGAGGACTCAAAAACGTCAAACTGCTCCTGCAGGGGAACTCCCTGGGGCAGAGGCAGCAGGCTGTTTCTGGGGGCAAGGATGACGGAATCCAGACCAGATAGAGAGCGAGCCAGACTCAGAGGACAAAAGTATCAAGGGTCTCAACAGAACAGAGGACCCTCTCTCCACCATGTCTAAAGCAGAAGAATGCCGACACCACCACGTCTGATCTGGTGCCAAGGCTACGGGCTCCAAGCATGTCAGAGCAGACCCACTCAGAGCAATGGTTGGAGTCGAGATACAGGGTACCATTGGTTCCGACCTCTCCGCACTGAGGGGCCTCAGACCCAAAAACTCCAAAGCAGAGGGTTGGATCGGAAAAGGAGTGATTGGGATAAAGGCAGACTGCATGCCCACAGCCTTGGAGGAGCAGACAACACTCATCTGAATGGGTGCGGATGAATCTCTGCATCATCCTGTCCACCTCGGCTTCAGAGAGGCTGCAGCTGGACCTGGCAGAAGAGGCCACAGACTGGCCTAGAAAGGCACTGAGGGGAGGCAGACATCAGGTAACGGACCAGAGACACCTTCGGCTCTGAGGAGAAGCAAGGAGAACAGAGCCGGGGGGAACCCGACCTAGGAGCCAGGTGAGATTTCGTCAGAGGTTTGGATGATGAAGAGCAGTAAGGGGACTGCTTCCTTGGCCTGTCCCGATCCCTATGTTTGCGCTTCTCTCCGTCCCCAGTCCTCTCGGCAGAAGGTCGAGTCCCAGAGGCTGGAGGAAGGAGCTGAAGTAGCTTGGGCCTGCACAGTAGGAGGCCCTTAAGGATGAGCTTTATTCCTCCTGTCGATGTATGGGGATTGAACCCCGCACAGATCGAACAGGAGGAATCTAGTTGCGGGACCCCAAAGCACACTACACTGCGTGTGGCCATCCCCACTGGGGAAAGGTTAGGGCCACACTGTGCACTTTCTAAACCCTGGTTTAAGCATTTCTGCCAAGGGAAATGGAGACAGAACCCAAAACACACACACACGCATGCGGGGAGAGAGAGGGAAACTTTTAGTTATGTACTTACCATAACGATAGATGCGTGTGATCCATCTCGCCTACATTCATAACTGATCGGCTCCAACTCGGCCGATACACTAGCACGAAGTCTCTCATTGGCTGGTCCAACCCCCTTATCCCAGGATGCACCACGCCCAAACCCCCAGATCTTGTTTGCCCCACAACAACTCACTCATATGAGCCACTCCAACTGTACAATAGTGCTTCCTCCAGATCCAACAGGTAGGGGGAAGGAGGGCAGGTACGTACGAATGTAGGCGAGATGGATCACATACATCTATCGTTATGGTAAGTACATAACTAAAAGATGTAATGCGATCCTATCTCGCCAACATTCAGAACTGATGGGACTGCGTCCCTAGCACCTAGATCCTGGGAGGCTCACTGGAACACACTCCTGAGCACTGTGGAACCAAAGGACGCACGACCTCTAGAGGCCACGTCCAGTTTGTAATGAGAAATAAAAGTATGTGGAGAAGCTCAAGTGGCCGCTGCACATCTCATCCACCGACAGTCTGGCGTGGAAGGCCACTGAAGTAGCCATAGCCCTAGTAGAATGCACTCTAACTGGAAATGGAAGGTCCCTTCCTGTTGATGCATAAATAAATGAAACACAATCCCTAATCCACCTAGCAATAGTGGTCTTAGTTACTGCTTTGCCAATTCTGTTATCTGCAAAGGCCACAAACAAAGTACAGTTTTGTACCTACCATAAATGTAGATGTTAGAGTGTATATACTGCTGCAGTCATCACATTTGGGTTATCCTGCCGCCCCGCGGTCCCGCAGTCGGCTGAATCCCAAAGTCTTGGTCCGGCGTTGGTTGTTGTCGCTTCTTCCCTGACGTCAGTGCGACAGGGGTATAAAAGAGGCAGCCAACACCATTTTCTTCAGTTTTTCTTGCCCCAGATGCCAGGTGCCCCCAACTAGGAAGGCAATCCAAATAACTATGCAAAAATACCTTAGTAGATAAACAACAGTACTAGCTGTTAGCAAATACACCATATAGACATGCATCCAATTGACTGATGTACATGGAGTTATAACGAACACCCTGGTATGTAGAGGGGATGGTGGGAGGGTAACCTGGACTGCAGCAGTATACACACTCGAACATCTACATTTATGGTAGGTACAAAACTGTACTATGTTCATAGTGTTATACTGCTGCAGTCATCACACTTGGGTTGAATCCCAAAGCTATGGATGGGTGGCTGGTACTAAACTGGCTTAGGCAAAGCTAGGATGCCCTGCAGAACTGTAGTGGCAAAACCAGCTCTGGTTTTTGAGTATAATGGGAGGTGGTAGTGCTTGGTAAAGGTGTGCACTGAACTCCAAGTAGCTGCCTCCAGAATGTCCTTGGTTGGAACCCCCCTGAGAAAGGCTGCTGAGGTTGCTGTAGCCCTGGTAGAATGGGACCTAATATTAACAGGCACTGCTTTTCCATGGTGCGAGTAGCAAAAGCGGATACAATGTGCTATCCATTTGGAGATGGTCTGTTTTAAAATACCCTTTCCTTGTGAACCTGCAGCATAGGATACAAAGAGTTGGTCAGTTTTTCTGAAGGTCTTTGTCTTATCCAAACAGTAACATAGCTGTCTGTGAATGTCCAAAGAGTGAGGAAGTTTTTCTCCTTTATTCTGGGGGTTTGGATAAAAGGTGGGTAAATGAATGGTCTGATTCAAAGCCACACTGGATACTACCCTTTGGCATAAAGGTAGGGTTAGTTCGTAAAGAGACTCTGTCCTGATGGAAAATGATGAAAGGTTCTACTGCCATGAGTGCCTGTAATTCTGAGACCCTGCATGCTGAGGTGATAGCCAGCAACAGAGATGTTTCCATAACAAGTATTGTAGTTCTGCTGGGAAGGCTGGTTCGAAAGAAGGCAGTGTTAATTTTTCTAAAACGAAGTTGAGGTCCCAAGCTGGCGTTGGGGGTTTTCTGGGGGGGGGGGGTCTTATATTCTTAGTCCCTCTGAGAAACTGCCTTAGTAAAGGGTGTGAGAATATGGGAGGATCCTTATTATATTGAGCTGAAATGGCCGAAGCATGGATCTTAATGGATGAGAAAGAAAGGCCTTTGTGTAGCATCTCAGTTAAGTATTGCAGTATTTGAGGAATGTTTGGTATCCCAGGATTTTGGCCTTTAGCCTGGTGCCATGCACAAAATCTTTTCCATTTGAGTAAGTTTTTCTGGTGCTGGGCCTCCTGGCCTCCAAAATGACATTCAGGATGTCCTTTGAGAGAAGTGTTGATTGATAAGTCAAGGTATTCTCCATGCAGCTAAATTTAAAGTCCTGAGCTGACTGTGAAGGATCTGAGAGTTTTGCTGAGTCAACAGAAGTGGGAATTGAGGTAAGATCCATGGAGGGCTGTGGGTCAAGTTCCTTAGTAATGGGTACCAGTGCTGACGTGGCCAGTCCGGAGCAATGAGGATCATTTGTGGTCTCTCTGATCTGACTTTCAGTAATACCTTGGTCAATAGAGGTAGTGGTGGGAAGGCATAGACTGTCAATGCTGTCCAACTGAATGATACGGCATCCACTTTCCAGGCTAGGGAATGATAAGTCCTTGTGCAAAATTTCTGTAGTTGGTAATTGTTGGGGGAGGCAAATAGATCTATGTCTGGGCGTCCCCACCTTTGAGTTACCATTGAAAATACTTGTGGGTGTAGTCTCCACTCGTGCGGATCTGCCATATTTCTGCTTAATTCGTCTGCCAATATGTTTTCCTTTCCTGGCAGGAATTGTGCTTGCAGTTGTACTTGGTAAGTCAATGCTGTGTTCAACAAGGTCATTGCCTGTCCGCATAAAGGGTAGGAGTGTGTTCCTCCCTGTTTATGTACCACATAACTGTGGTGTTGTCTGTCCTTAGTAGTTGTCCTGGATACAAGAGGTCCTTGAAGGCTGTCAGTGCATTTTGCACAGCTAGCATCGCCTTTTGGTTGATGTGTAGATGCATTTGTTTTGCAGACCATTTGCCCTGTATGCACTGTCCTGCCATGTGTGCTCCCCAGGCGTAGTCTGAAGAATCTGTTGTCATAGTTTGGTTTGCTGGAGGTAAGACAAAAGGAAGACCCTTGTTTATTTGACATGCTTGAGTCCACCATAGGAACTCTTTTTGAAGGCAAGGAATGAGAGGTATACTTGTTTCGAGGTTGTGCCTGTGTTGAGTCCATACACTTTTCAGGTACCATTGTAATTTCCTCATATGCAGCTTTGCATATGGAACTAGTTGAATGCAGGATGCCATGAACCCCAATGCCTGCAGGATTTCCCTTGGAGTGAGCTGGGTAAAAGTTGCCATCTTTTTGAAGTATTGAGTCAATTTTTGTTTGTCTGGCGTGAGGTAAGCCATCTAGGCCATTGTATTTAAGCTGGCACCCAGGAATATCTCTTGTGAGGGTATTAGCTTTGACTTTGTTTACTGTGTACCCAAGGCAACTTAGCAGCTTTGTTACAAATGCCAGATGCTGTAGTAGAATGTCCTTGCTGTCCGCTTGGATCAGGCAGTCGTCCAGATATGGATAAATTTGTATTCCTCGTTGTCTGCAGTATGCAATTACTGATGCCAGGCATTTCATAAATACTCTGGGCGCAGTAGATAAGCCAAAGGGCAATGCAGAGAATTGATAATGCGTTGTACCTGCCAAAAATCTGAGGCATCTTCTGCAATCTTGTCTGATAGGGACATGAAGGTATGCCTCTGAGGTCCAACGTTACCAGCCAAGACTCCTTGCCCAGCATGGGAAGAAGCTGCTGTAGTGTGAGCATTTTGAATTTGGGTACCCTCCAGGTATATGTTTAGAACTGAGAGGTCTAAAATGGGTCTCCAGGCTTTGTCCTTTCTTGGTACTAGAAATAGTCTTGAGTAAAAACCTTGACCTTGCTCCTTTGTAGGTACCTTTTTAATTGCTTTCATATCCATGAGAGCTGAAATTTGTGTTTGTGCCTCTGCCCATTGGTTTGGAGGCAGATTTGGCATGCCTCTCATCCGTGGTAAAGTGTGAAAATGAAATCTGTAGCCTCGGGTAATAATATCCAGAACCCATTTGTCCTTTGTTATGATGCGCCAGTTTTGTGGAAATAGAGCCAGTCTTCCTCCCAAAGGTGCTGCCAGGGCAATTTTGTTTGGCAGGTGAAGAGGGAAGCCATTGTGTTTGTTTCCTGAAGAGTTGAGATCTTTCGTCTCCACCTCTGAGTTGTTGTATGCCATTGTCTAGGCCTCAAAGAACCTTGTGGCTGGCCTCTGCCCCTTGGGCATCTGTACCTACCCCTTTGTGGTCTGTCTGATGCAGGAAAGGACCAGTTTTTTGATGGCCAATTTCTGCTGAAACGAGGAGGTTGTACCTGTAAAAAATCTTTGACTATCTGCATAGATTTTGCCTTTTCTTCCATTTTCTTTAAGACTTCCTCTGCTTTGACACCAAACACCACATCTTTCTGCAATGGAGCATCCAATAACTTTGCTTTGACATGTTCTGGTAAGGCTTGCTCTTTTAGCCAAGCACGTCTACGAATTACAGATCCTGTGACAGCTGCTCTACATGAGGCTTTCCAATGAATCAAAACCACACTGTAAGGTATGCTTTCCCATCTGTTCTGCTGCATGCAGCAAATCCTGCATCTCTTTGAAATCAGGTTGATCTGTCTGAGGGATAATTTTCTGCTTTAACTGAGTAATCAAGTACTGCTGGTATTTTAGCATGTGGAATTGGCAGTTTAAGGCCCTCATGGCCAAAGTGGCAGACGTATACACTTTCTTCCCCCATCTTTCTAATGCTCTGGAATCTCTTTCAGAAGGTAGTGGATTCTTAGCAGTAGAGGCCTTAACACCTTTGGGACACTGGGAAATGGTTTTTGGGGTCTGCAACAGGGCTTTTATATAGAAACTTATGAGAATCAGGAAGGGGTCTATGCTGTGGAAGAAGAAACTCACGGAATCTTTTCTTAGAGTCAGAGTAATCTTGGCCTTCCCAGTGGATGTGTTCCCTCATGGTGTGTAAAGTTTCCCCAAAGGAGTAGTCTTCGGGGGGGGGGGGGAGAGACAGAGGGAATGGACTCTTCAGCATCTGAGTCTTCATAAGGAGGGAAGGAATAATCCTGGTCCTCAGAGTTAGCTGAGGAAATGGATGCTTGGTCAGAGGAAGGATAATCTTCCTCCAGTCTAGGCCTTTTGTCAGGAGGGGATTGGGAACCCCTGATAAGGGTAATTAAATCCTCAGCCATCTTGAGCATCTTTTTTTAGGCATAGGGGCCTGTGGGGGGGGGGGGGGTCTGTGGACCCAACTTTTAAGGGGGCTTTAAGTTTAGCATAAGACTTAATAGAAACAGCTGTCAGTTTGAAGACAACTTCAGAAACCGAAGGCCTGTCCAAAATCTCCGGATCACCATCAGGGTTGGCGTCCGAGGAGTGAAATAGAAGCGGCTCCTGAGGCCCAGCTGATTTGGTCTGGGAGGCCTTCAGAATTTCTAAATCAGCAGTAGTCAGGGACCTGCGTAGGCGGCTCGCTGAAAACCGGAGAACAGGCGGCAGTCCTTGCTGAGGCCTCGGTATCTGGTCTTGGCCTTGGTTGCCTGTCCTTATCCTTGCGTTTCTTAGTCATTGCTGATGTCGGTTGCTCCGATGACATGCTATAGTTAAATTTTCTGCCAAAATAATGTCAGGTGAAATCTGCCCCAACGCTTGATTGTACATTTGTTGAACCTAGCACAAAACCGACAACCAGAGACGTCGTGGTCTGGGCCTAGGCAAGGAATACAATAAGAATGAAAATCCTTGAGGTATTTGCTTCCCACAAGAAATGCAATTATTAACTTTGTCTGACATCGGTCTGAGGCAAGAAAAGTTTCCCCAATGGAGTACTTAGCTTTAGAGAAGACTTCGGGCTGAAATTCAATTCGAAAATCTCAGGAGCTAGCCGACCGGCACTTGCGAACTGCTTCTGCTTCAGGCACCGCGTGGCAAGAAAGACTGAAGAAAATGGCGTCGGCTGCCTCTTTTATACCCCTGTCGCACGGAAGAAGCGACAACAACCGACGCCAGACCAAGACTTTGGGATTCGGCCGACTGCGGGACTGCCTGATGGCAGGATAACCCAAGTGTGATGACTGCAGCAGTATAACACGATGAACATCTTGGTCTGATTTCCTCTGCTGCTGTGTCCTATCCAAGTAAAACCTCAGTTGTCTATGCACATCCAACTGATGAAGTCTGTATTCTGCCTTGTTGGAAAATTTTGGAAAGAAAACTGGTAGCTCTATAGATTGCTGCAGACAAAGAGCAGAAGAAACTTTCGGAAGAAATGACGGGTTTAGTCTTAGAGATACTCTATCCTTGTGAAAGGTCAGATAAGGAGGCTTAGCAGAGAGGGCTTGAAGCTCCGAAACTCTTCTGGCTGAAGTAATAGCTACCAAGAAGGCAGTCTTCCAAGATGAGAACTTTTGCTCACAAGTGGCCGCCGGCTCGAAGGGATGAGACGTCAAGGCTCCTAAAACTACATTCAAATTCCATGGCAAAACAGGTTGCTACACTGGGGGGGGGGGAGCAACCAAGCTCCCTTAAGAAAGGCCTTACACAACTTATGACTCATGAGTGAAGGCTCAAAGGCATCATGATAATTAGAAATCGCTGCCAATTGGACTTTAAGCGTGGAGACAGCGGAACCCTGTCAAAAAGAGTTGCCAAAAAATCTAATACTGCGGACACCGGGGCTGTCAGAGGGTCAAGGTTGTGCTGCTGGGCCCAAATGGCAAACCTTTTCCATTTATTAGAATATATCTCCTTAGTGGAAGCTCTGTGAGAGGGAGACAGAATCCAGACCACCTCAGGCGAAAGGATATGCTGTCCAAGGTCGGAAGTGGAGCAGCCAAGCCGTTGGCTTGAGAGTTCGCAGTGATGGATGGGCCTGACCTGACTGAAGAGTCAGGAGGTCTGGAGCTGGGTCCAGAATCCAAGGATCCTTCACTGCATACTTCCGAAGGAAAGGAAACCAAACTTGGTGGGGCCAGTGTGGTGCGATCAAAATCATGTTGCTTCCCAACCAGATCGCCTTCTGAATCACCTTTGGCAGTAGTGGGACCAGAGGGAAGGCGTAGAGCAGACCGAAGGGCCAATTGTGGACTAGAGCGTCCCTGGGTGACCCCCCCCCAGGGGGGAATCAGGGAGAAATTGCTGCACTTTGCGTTCCAGGGGCTGGCGAAAAGGTCACAACAGGGAAACCCCCACTTGGAGAAGATCCGAGCCGCTACTCGGTCGTTCAGGGACCACTCGTTAGGCATCAGAATAATTCTGCTCAGCCTGTCTGCTATCACATTGGACTTCCCCGGAATATGCGGTGCCACTAGAAATCTCTGGGAAGCGATCGCCCAGTTCCAAACTCTCATGGCTTCTCTGCAAAGAGGATAATACCTGGTTCCTCCCTGCTTGTTCAGGTACCATACTACTGCCATATTGTCTGAAGATTGCGATGGTACCCTTGGGAAGAGAGCTGTGAAGTGCCTGCAATGCTAGAAGCACTGCCCTCATCTCCAGGACATTGATGTGTAAGTGGGTTTCATGATCCTGCCACGTGCCTCGAACTGTCCTGTCCAGATAATGCCCCCCCCACCCTATCTGGGAGGTGTCCATGGTCACTGTGGCAATAGGGGGCAGAAGAGTCGCCCCTGGTTCAAGTTGGAGGAGAGGAGCCACCAATGAAGATCTCGCCAGCAGGTATCAGTAATAAGAATCTGGTAGGACAAGGGCAGCTCTTGGTATGACCACTGGGTCGACAGGAGCCATTGGAGAATTCACATGTGCAATCTTGCCAGAGGGACCAGAAGAATGGCGGCCGCCATCGATCCCAAAAGCTGAAGGGCCATCCTGGCTGGGGCTTTGCTTCGGGGTAGTAAGGCTAGGACTTGGTTCTGTAGTATCTTTATCCTCTCTGTTGGAAGGAATGCTCGCATCTCGACAGTCTAGCTCTGCGCCTATAAAGGCAACACGCTGTGATGGCAGCAATACAGACTTTTCCCAGTTGAATGCAATTCCTAATAGATGTCCCAATTCGATGGTAGCACTCACGGCTTGAATAAGAAGATGCCTGGTGGGGCGGTGAGGAGCCAGTCGTCTAGATACGGAAACACCTGGAATCCCAGACGTCTCAGGTGAGCCGTCACCACTGCCAGACATTTGATAAACACCCTGGGGGCTGTGGTGAGACCAAAGGGCAGGGCTCGAAACTGGAAGTGACTGGCTCCTAGGCAGAAGCATAAATGTATCCTGGACGCCCTGTTTACCTTGATGTGATAATAGGCGTCCTTGAGATCGATGGAGCACATCCATACTCCTTTTTCCAGCAATGGGAAAATGGATTGCAACGTGACCATCTGGAACTTGGACTTCTTTACGAAGCGGTTTAGGTGGCTGAGGTCCAGAATGGGTCTCAAGTCCCCTGTTCTTTTCGGCACCAAAAATAACTGAGTAAGTTGCTAATCCGGTCTGGTCTGCGGGGACTGGCTGGATGACTCCCTTTCCAAGCAGCTTTGCAACCTCTATGGCTGCTTGATCCCGTTGACTGGGTGGCACGTCCGGGATTTTCCTTGATGGTGGAGGGGGACGGATAAAGGGAATGGTGTAACCTCCGGCGATGATACGAAGCACCCACTGATCCTGAGTGATGGAACCCCAGGCCCTTGGATGCTCCAAAAATTGACCCCCGACTAGCTCCGGAGACGCACAGTCGAGCAGTCCCTCAGAGACAGTGGAAGGAGGAACCACAAAAGGATTCACGATCTCCTGTGTTGCGGGGGCCTCCACCGCCTCTAGGGCGACGTCTTCCAGAATAATTCCCTCCTCCTCTGCCTCTGGAAGGGGGGTCACTCTGATGGGCAGGGAAAGACTTTTGGGACTTTCTAAACCACATCTTTCCTCCCCTCTGCGCCTTGGGATAAGGTCTCGAAGGGAGCGAAAAACGGGCCCCAACAGCAGACAAAGTCTTACCCTCCTGCTCGCATCTAGTGAGTGTCTTTTTCACCTTGGGTCCAAAGAGAGAAGACCCGTCGAATGGAGCGTCTGTGAAAGAAGACTTGAAAGCCTCTGTGACACAAGCGCATCCAGGCTTGCCTAAGGGCTACGCCCGAACTCGCTGCCCTACTCGCCCCTTCGGCTGCATACGATATGAGCCTCATGGACGAGTCAACAATCGAAAGGGTAGACAGCTGGGCATTGACAGACTGCATCAACGTCTCAGGCACATTACCCGACAGGGTATCTCCCAACTCCTTTATGAGATCCCTTTGGAGCCTCATAAAATGACACAAAAAATTCAGCGACCGCAGGGTAAAGGTCGCTGAAGTCAGGGTACGCTTCCCGTACCTATCCATGCTCCTGGACTCCTTGTTAGGAGGATGGATAGACCATAGATGCCTCTGCCACAACCTGATGGGTGGCAGACGCCACCACCATAGCATCCACTAGGACTCCCTTGGTTAGAAACTCCTTGCCAGGGGGTGCGGATAAAAATTTGTTGGGGCGAGAAGGAAATGGCTCCACAGAGTCAGGGTGCTCCCACACCCTTCGACAAATAAGGTCCAGTAATTCATCGAAGGGTGGAGACACCCAGGAGGCAGAGGGTTGGGCTCCGAAGGCCTTGAGGAAGACCGACTCCTCCGCGGAAGGGGTTTTGGACAGCCAGTCGCCCCCTCTGTCTCAAGATCTCCAGGACATCGGAGAACGAGACATCCTCAGAGGACAACTTCGGGGACCCTTCCGCATCATCAAGGTCGGTGTCCGAGGTGACAGACTCATCTGGGGAGTTGATGTGCTTCCTCTTGCACAACTTTTCCCTGGGGGCTCTTCAGGCAAAGACTCTGAAGGCTCCTCGGAAAAAGGGGGACCACACATGGAGGAATCCTCAGGCCTCGGAACCACGCTGTCCAAAGACAGGGGGGCACCAGAAGCTCTAGTCACCATGTCTAGGGAAGGAGTTGCAGATTCCTGTGAAGTCACTAGAGATTTGTCTAGCGCACTCCTCATAGCCTCGAAGGCGGGTCCACCAGAATCTGAAGAAAGGCCTGCCTGCGAGACCATGACCGGTGTCGGGGTCCCCCTAGCAGAGGCGCCAAGGGGGAGACTCTGGGCCGAAACCAGAAGCCCTGAGAAATGCCCCTCGGGCTCGGCCGAGGACACCCAAGAAACGAAACCCCTGGATGGAACTGAAAAGGTTAGAGCTGAAGACTGCGCCGACAGACTAGCAGTGGGTCTCGGAACCGACTCAGGAACCTCACCAGACTCTGCAAACCCAGTCTCCGACGACACCAGGGTTGTCGGAGGAGGAAGAAACGGAATCGAAATGGTTGGCTCCGACCGCTGGGCTGGAGCTGAAAATAATTTAGATAAGACAGGTGACTGGAGGAGCCTCTGGACCACCCTATTTAAATCCGAATCTGAAAGCCCGGAGGACCTGGAGGAAAAAGATGGGGGGGGGGGCGAGAAACCCTTTGAACTGGCTCCGAGGCAATGCTGGAATGTCGACTTCTAATCGGTTCCAGAAGGATCGGAGCAGAGGAAGACTATTAGCACCGAGACCCCTCCTTCGGCGCCGACGGTTCAGGAGCCGAGGAAACTGACCCTGGAGCCGAAACACTCACCTGTGGCTCCGAGACCAATGGAGCAGAGGAAAACTCAGATTGGAATTCTCTATCCTGCGGCTCCGAGACCAATGGAGCCGAGGAAGGAGACCGAGACTTCGATCTTCTCTCCTGCGGCTCCGAGACCATTGGAGCAGAGGAAGAAGACCCAGACATAGAACCTCTATCCTGCGGCTCAGAGATCAGTGGAGCCGAGGAAGAGGACAAAGACTTGGTTCTTTTTTCCGACGGACTTGTCGGAGCCAAAGACTTTTTTTTCTTCGATTTCGAAGAGGGAGAAGAAGATAAAGCTTCCTCAAAGGCTGGTTTTAATAAACCTTTCAAGATCAACTTATTTTTCCTCTCCTGTAGTACACAAGAGGAAAAGGCATGGCAAACACTGCAAGATTCTTGCAAGTGTTTAGCCCCTAAGCAATAAACACAGATGGCATGGCCATCTGTTAACGACATTTTGTAGCCACATTTCGAACATTTTTTTAAAGCCTGACAGCTTATGCTCTTTTTCTTTGCCAGACATGACCCACAAAGCACTCGAAACACAAGGAAGGGAAGGGAGGGAAGAGCTCTAACTAAAACGCTCGACAAAAAATAGGGCAAAGGCCCTCTAACTCAAACGGGCCTAGCCCGCCAAACAGAAGGAATCACACAACACCAAAAACAAACAGCCAATCACAAGGTAGTACAGACGAAGATAGCTATTAAAATAGCTGTTTGGTTATAAAATATTTAAGCTAAGAGCAAAAGCGACCCAAAAAGGCCAAAAAAGAAGGGTACTTAGCCACAGCCAAGTCGAGACCACATCGTTACTTCAGAAGCGGCAAACGAGATCTGGGGGTTTGGGCGTGGTGCATCCTGGGATAAGGGGGTTGGCCCAGCCAATGAGAGACTTCGTGCTAGTGTATCGGCCGAGTCGGAGCCGATTCTCAGCTCCGAGCCCACCAGTTATGAATGTAGTAGAGATAGGATCGCATTACATCTTTTTTTTTCTAAAGACAGACGCCTGAGCGCGAGAAGTAGGAAAGTGAAATAGGAGATAGAAAAATTGAAAATTAGAACATTTACCCAAAAAACAGCCTAGAGCACCGATCACAATGCTAGCATTACATGTGCCAAACGATCTGAGGGGAGGAATGAGACAGGGGCATTATATGTAGGGGAGGAGGTTGCAGCTCAGATCCGATGCTAGTAAAATGCATCAGAGTCAGATCCATCCCAGATCAGTGTCCCAGAGGTTGAAGACCAAATGAAAACAACTTCAGATCAGATTTTTCCTCAAATGAGGAAACGGATTTTCATTCTCAACAGGCAACCATTAACACAAGAGCTTGATAGTTTAAGAATTCTACAGAAGAGAAGTTGAATAGAGAATTCTTACCATCTTCATCAGGAGCAACTGTTTACTAGCAGACTGGGTTCATTTAACAGATGTTAGGTCTGATCACGGTTGAGTCTATATAAACACTAAAGACTGAAGAACTTTATGCAAATCTGCTTTCTTGGGGGTATCAGGTTGCTTTATCAGGCAAGTTATAGGCTATGACACACCTCCCAAAGCGGAAAGATCAGGAAGAACAGAAGTAGGTTCTAGAAAATTCCAGTTATATTAAATCTTACTTCCAGAGGAACTGAGAAACATCACCGTTTTTCCACTGAAACAGATTAATTCTGGAAAAGAATCTTAAGGGACTCTCCGCACTTTCCTTAGAATCTGAATCGGAAGTCTGTGTAGACAAAACAATCGGCCCCTTCACAACTATTTTGAGGTTCAATCTCTTCTGAAAAAAAGACTCCCTTTTTTCTTTTCCACAAACAAATAGAGCACAATAAATCATTCTCGTCCAGAATAACAGAGGAAGATGGTTTCAGGAACCAGTTATGGGCACAGCAGAGTTACCCATCTGCTGAAGCACTTTAGCAGCTTGATGTGGTTGCAAAGGCTGTTTGTGTGCCTGGAAGGAAGAATCAAGGAACCAGAAGGTTGTTCCACAGTTAAACCAAAAGATACCAAATTCCCAAGTAGTTGGTAAAACAGTTAAGTAGTGAACCCCCCCATAAGCATATTAAATGCTTACTCAGCCACAAAAGCAAATAAAATATTTACCTAAAAAAGGTAGTTTAAAATTAACTCTACCACAAAACTAAAGTCACACTTCCTTAAGTCCTGTAACAGCCATTACAAATATGTTTCCCAACTGTTTAAATTATTTTATAGAAAATGTACAATTTCTGGCAAAGTGGAACTTTTTCTCCCACAAGGGACTGATGAACAATGGAAGTGCATTAACAGTCGACCCTTTAAAATCCTCAAACATGCACTCTCTGATGGCAGGAAAGCTTTGAAAGGATTGGTGCCCAAACCTGACTTTGCTCAGCTCATGTGTAAGGTGCCCTGAAGCTTTGGAAGCTGGACTGCTGTTATTGCTAGCAAGGTACAACAGTGAAATGAACATCTGTCCTCTCAGTCTGTCACTCCCAAAGTTCAAAATGTTATCCCATAACAACCTGTTACCTCTTATTCCCACTGTTTTCTAAATACATTTAAAAGACACTTATTACATTCCTAGTCAAGACTTCAAACGTTTAAAGTTTTGTGCATCTGGATTACACTTGTGTTCTATGCATTACCCATACGGCTTTCCACTGCTCCAAGGGTACTCGAAGTGTACAGCTCCTGTGGCAGCCTAATGCAAACTGCAAGGTATTAACGTCTTTTTCAAAGTGTCAGGAATCACTTTCTTGGGTAAAAGGTGATCCAGAACATTCGAGAGTTCTGGGGTGCCACCCAAGTATTTCTGTTTAAATAGCTTTTCTTCTGCAGGGAAAGTGGATCTGCATCCAAACATATTCCTGAGATTTTCAGCTCATTCCAGGACTTCAACAAGGGAATTTTTCAGGACATTAGGATGCATGGCATTAATGACTCGTACGTACTTCTAGCGACATTCCACAAGGAAAATTCAACCGTACCCAAAAATGATATGGCTCCAGCATCAACACCCACTGACTTGTCAAATTCTAGGTTTGTGATTTGTATAAAGGCAAACAGCTTTAACGAAAAAGAAGTTATGTACTCACAATAACGTTCCATGTTTGTTTGTCCATCTCGCCCTTCATTCTTACATATGCGATTGGAGCCAATCCTTTGCTCTGACTCGGCCTATTTACAAGCTGGAATACTTCTAGTTGGCTCATGGCTAGGTAGGTATCCCATGGTGCACCAGTACAATCCCCAGATCTTGTTTGCTGCTAACTAATAGACAGAACAAAATACAGAAAGAAGCCCATAATAAAGGGTATCCAGTGAAAGATAATCCTATTGGTCTCCAGGTACTTCCAGGATAGGGGTAGGAGGGTGGATTCGTAAGAATGAAGGGTGAGATGGACTACAAACACGGAATGTTATGGTCAGCACATAACTTCTTTATGTTCTGTAGTCCTATCTCACCTTCATTCTTACATATGGGACAGCGTTGCTAGCACCTTATACTTGGGTGGCTCAAGGAAAAATACTCCTGAGTACTGTGGAACCAAAGGACGCTCTACCCCTGGAGGTTAGATACAATTTGTAATGAGTAATGTGTGAGGGGTAGCCCAAGTTGCTGCTGCACAAATATTATAAAGTGGAAGCCTAGCCTGAAAAGCTGCAGAGGGTAGATGGAGATCTAGTAGAATGAGCCTTGATTATGAAAGGTAAAGGTCTACCCCTCAGAGGTGTAAATGTAAGCTATACAGCTAGAAATCCAATGTGAGAGGGTCCCTTTAGAAACTAGTAAACCTGACCTGGATTAGGAGAAGAAAATGAATAATTGATCTGATTTGCTGAATTCTTTCATCCTGTGCAAATAAAAACGTAATTGCCTATGGACGTCCAACTGATGAAACCTGTATTCTGCTGCGTTGGAGTGGTTTGGAAAGAACACTGGAAGTTCTATGGACTGGTTCAAAGTGTTATGGGAACAGACCTTGGGGACAAAGGAAGTATTACAAAGGAAGTATTAGTACGAAGAGCTACTCTGTCTTTATGAAAAATCAGATAAGGGGGTTTTACAGATAATGCCTGCAACTCTGACACACATTTGGCAGATGCGACAGCCACCAAAAACAGTCTCTTCCAAGACAAAAATTTCAGAGGCGATGAATGGGAAGGCTCAAAGGGTGGAGACGTCAATTTGGATAGCACAAAATTTAAATCCCATGAGGAAACAGGTTCTTGAAATGGGGGTCTTAATAAAGTGGTGCCTATGAGGAAGGTTTTGCACAGTCTATGTGACATCAGATTAGAGTCTTGTATGCCTAGATGAAAATTAGAAATCGCTGCCAATTGAGCCCTGATAGTGGCAGCTGCAGATCCCTGGTGGAAAAGCTCAGACAAACTCCAAAACCACTGGGATGGAGGCAGTATAAGGGTCAACATTCTTTTTTTCAGCCCAGATAGAGAATCTCCTCCATTTGCTGGAATAAAGTCTCCTAGTGGAGGGTTTTTATGAGAGGACATTAGTATACGAGTCACAGAGAGTAAGAAGTCATGAAGCCTGACTAGGGATGGAACTGGAGCAGCCAAGCTGTCAAACTGAGGGTGTGTAAAGCGGGATGAAGCAAGCCTGACGTGTGTCAAGAGATCTGGTACTGGGTCCAGAATCTAAGGATCATCTAGGAGAAGAGGCCCAAGAAAGGGAAACCAATCCTGACGAGGCCAGTAAGGCGCAATGAGGATCAGTTTGCTTCCCCAGTCATTTTGCTTTCTGAATAACCTTGCGTATGAGAGGAAAAGGAGAAAAAGCATAAAGGAGACCCAGGGGCCAATCGTGAAGTGCATCTCTGGGTGACACCCCTGGAGAGGGGGGGGGGAGGATGAGGGAGAAATAGCTGCTGCATTTGGCATTAATTGGGCTGGCTAAGAGATCGCAGCAAGGCTGTCATCTGCGGAAAATCTGCTCCACAATATCCTGTTTCATAGACCACTCATGAGGCATTAAGATTGCCTGGCTGAGCTTGTCGGCTATCACGTTGGTAGTCTCTGGAATGTGCATTGCCACCAGAAAACACTGGGAAGATAACGCCCGTTTCCAAACTCAAATGGCCTCTCAACAGAGTGGGTATGAGCTGGTTCCGCCCTGTTTGTTGATATACCATACTACCGACATGTCTGTATCGCAATCGCCCCCAGAGGCAGAAGGAAGTGAAGTGCTTGCAATGCCAGGAGCACCACCCTTATCTCTAGAACGCTGATATGCAGATGAGCTCAGTGATCTTGCCATGTGCCTTGGACAGTCCTGCCTAGATAATGCCCCCCCCACCCTAATCTTTGAGGCATCCGGGGTTGCAATGGGTTGGTGAGGAACAAATGAATTGGCCATGGTTGACTGAGTGGGTAGTGTCCACCAAATGAGGTCATTCTTGCAAGAGTGTGTCAGCAGTATGTGATGAGATAATGGTAGGTGCTGAAAGGACCACTGGGACAACAGCAGCCACTGAAGAATCCTCATGTGTAGTCTGGCTAGCGGTACTAATAAAATGGTGGAAGCCATGGTCCCTAGAAACTGCAGAATAGTCTTGGCCTTGACCTTTCGTAAGGGAAGACTATGTTGAATTTGAAGAACCAGATTCTGTGCTCTTTCTACAGGAAGACGAGCCAACATGTTTACTGTGTCGAACTCTGCGCCTATAAAATTTACAGACAGAGGGCAATAATGCAGATTTTTCCCAATTTATAGAAATCCCCAACTGGGCACAAAGTTGTATGGTAGTATGGTAGTATCCCTGTTCTGAAGTAGTAGATGCTTGCTGGGGGTGGTCAAGAGCCAGTCGTCCAGATACGGAAACACCTGGAATCCTCGACATCTCAGGTGAGATGTCACTACTGCCATTCACTTGTTGAACAGCCTGGGGGCTGTGGTGAGACCAAAGGGCAGAGCACGAAACTGGTAATGACTGGCTCCCAGCCGGAAGCGTAAATGTTGTCCTCGACGCCCTGTCCATTCTTATGTGGTAGTAAGCATCTTGGAGATCTACTGAGCACATCCAATTGTCTTTCCCTAATAACAGGAGAATAGACTGCAGTGTCACCAACCGGAACTTGCCCTTCTTTACTGATTCGTTCAATCTACTAAGGTCCAAGATAGGCCTCCAGTCCCCTGTATGTTTTGGCACTAAAGAATCTGGAGTAAGGTCCCGATCCTATCTGGTCTGCTGGGATGGTTTGAATGACTCTTTTTAGCAACTTGTTAACCACCACAGTTGCCTGATCTGTGTGACTGAATGGAACATCTGGGATCCTCTTGGGAACATGAGGTGGACGAGAAAAGGGTATGACATAACATCTGGTAATAATTCTTTGTATCCATTTGTCTTGAGTGATACTTAGCCAGGATTCTGGATACAAAGAAATGTGAACCCGACCAGTTCCAGAGAAGCACAGTTGGACCCCATATCAGGAGCGCTGGTAAGGCCGGCCCCTAAATGAATCACGGCCTCCTTGGTTTTGTGGTCGGCCCCTGCCTCTGGGGCGATGTCTACCTTTTCCTCCTCTTCTGCCACAGGAGTCACCCTGTGCATCTTGGAAAAACCTCTGGGATTTCTTGAGCCACATCTTACCACCTCTCTGATCCTTAGGGTATGGTCTAGAGGGGACAGTAAAACATACTCCCACGGCAGAGTGCGTTTTCCCTTCTTGCTCGCACTGAGTGTGTCCTTTACCTTGGGTCCAAACAATGAGGAACAGTCAAAGGGGGCGTTGGTAAAGGTAGACCTGAATGGTTCCGCAAAATTACATAAACGCATCCAGGAGTGACGCCTTGGGGAAATTCCTGAACCCGCTACTCTACTCGCTCCATCGGCTGCATACGAAATAAGCCTCATGGACGAGTTGACAACAGAGTTCCAGGTGGACAACTGGGCAGACACCTTGTCAGGGACGCCCTCAGTACATGTACCTTGTAGAGAATTCTCCTAACTCCTTAAGGAGATCTCTCTGAAGCCTCATGGTGTGTAAAGTAGTTCAGCGATCTAAGAGTAAATGCCGCTGAAGAGAAGATACGCTTCCCATCTCTGTCCATCGTTCGAGGCTCCTTATTCAGTGGATGAACAGAAGAGTAACAGAAGCACTCCCAGGGTACAACTCGTACCATACATTTCGGCCACAGAACCCAAACCAAAATACAAAAGGCAGGTGTGTATCCATATTCAATGATACCCACACCTCCAGGTTAGTGGCACAGCACGATGCTTGAGAGATCATCCATGTGCAACTAACAACGGGCAAAACTGCAATTCAAATTGTAGCTTGCTACATATCACCCACCATGTCACAGGACCCCCATTCTGCATTTCTGGAAACACTGGGAAAACAAAGGTCCTACCAAACACCCTAATATTGGGTGATTTCAATTACCCAAATATTAATTGGGAGAACTACTCAAATAGTAACTCCCTTGTCCAACATTTCCTAGAATTTATAAACTCAAATGCCCTGGTTCAACTGGTCAACACTCCCACCGGAGGTGGCAACATACTGGACCTGGTCATCACCAACATGGGCAAATGGTGTTCCACACCGGAGGTCACCCCCTCGCTGGTTAGATCTGACCATAAACAAATCATTTTGGATATCCACATTCCGCTCCCACCCCCGGACAAGGAAACCACCATGAAAAACTTTTCAAAAGCAAACTTCACGTTACTTAAGACAGAGGTGGAAAGTTTCAAAGCCCCCATGCTGAAGGATAACGCTGTCCAAGCTGCAAAATCCTTTACTAATGCATTCTACGAGCACCTACAAGAATGCATGTATCGTGCCATCCGAAGCAAAACCAAGAGTCACTCCTCCAAGAAAAGGAAACCAGTCTGGTGGATTCCTGCCATAAACAAGCTATACAATAGAAGGAGGAAACTAGTACAGGAGTGTGTAAAATCCCAAGAAGGGAAGACATCCCTGATCAGTATCAGCATAAAACTACGATCCCTCATAAAACCATCCAAGGCAAGCTTTGAAAGAAAAATTGCCAAGGACTCCAAAGATAACCACAGGGCATTCTTCAGCTATGTCAAGAATCTAAGTGGCAATGCTCAGACCTGCTTGGAGTTAGTGCAGAATGGCACAAAATACACTGAACCGACAGATAATCGCCAACATCCTGGCAAGCAGGTTCAGCGCAAACTCCACCCCCCTCTCACCCCCAAAAGGGCCCATAACCATACCAGAAGAATGTAGAGTCCCTGAAATCACAGACACTCAGGTTAAAACAGCCCTCTCCAAAGCCAGAAACACACCATAAATGGGACCGAATGGTGTCCCAGGATGCATCCTACAGAAGCTCAAAGACGAACTAACCCCTCACCTAAACACACTGTTCAAACACAGGCTACGTTCCCAGAGTAGCGCACAGCAATGGTTATTCTGCTCCACAAAGGTGGAGCCAGAACAGACCCCGGGAACCATCACCCTATAAGCCTGACTAGCTTGGTCTGTAAGGCTATGGAGCTCATCATGGAACTAATTAACAGAGACATTGGGAACCTCCAAACACTGGATCCTACCCTGTTTGGTTTAAGGGCAGATCATGCCTCCTAAACCTGGTGGACTTCCTTGAGACAGTTACCAAGGCTATAGATGAGGGAAAGGTGGTACACAGCCTATCTAGAACTCGCGGAGGCCTTCCACACTACTCCCCATTCTGGTATTATAGACAAGCTCACCAGCCTGAACACAAACCTCTACATCACAAGATGGGTTGCCAACTGGCTCAAGGACAGAACCCACATGGTGAGTTGCGGGAGCTAGGTCCGACTAAACCGGTTAGAAGTGGCATTCCCCCAAGGCTCAGTCATAGGACCTCTCCTTTTCGGCATATACTTTTCAGTGGTACAGGCAAGCATAGGACGACTTCTTAATAGTCCTGTCAGAGCAACACATTGTGACAAACTGAGTAGAACCAAGAAAGGATCTCACAAAAGGAAACTGAATCAGGGAGTCTTTCCAGGATTTGATCAGCTGTGGGGAACACCCACCTCCATTATCAAAAGTTGGTAAAATTCTGTTCCCAGATTCCTTGCAAGTCTAGAAATGGACATTCTCCCCTCATTCAGTCATGAATACTCCTGTATGCCCTTCCTGCCCTTTCCATTGATATTCACTGCCAATTTGGAGATTCAAGAATCTCCAAAAATCATTGTTCTGACTTTCCTTTCTGTCCATGGTAGCAGTGGTTCTCCTTTCGTTTGGAAATGGCCAAAGCCAGTTACACGCTTCCTCACTGTCTAGAACTACTCGACACAGGTTAATACATCTCAACCTGAAACACCTTCTGCTAACTGCCCGGATTGACAATATTTTAGCACCTTTTAAGCATCCACTTTCGAGGACATGTAGCAGGCACTTAAGACAGTAAAGAAACCAGCTGCTAGGAAATCGTATTAGCAAATAGAAAATATTTTCTAGCTAGTGCCAAAATAAGAACCAAGAACCTCTGAAGGATAATATTTCTCTGGATCTGCAATATTGGAGTTATCCTCTGGCTTTTCTTATCCCTCTTTCAAGATTCATTTGTCGACCATTTCAGCATGTCTGCCATGGCTCCTCTTTCAATGCATTCCTATGTCAAAATGTTTTTGAAAAGGGGTTCTGCATACCTTTTCTCCCTAAAAAACAGATGGATCTTCCTTGGGATCTTAATTTTGTTTCGGAAAAAAAAACACTGCACCATATGAATCAGTTCATCAGGCTGATTTGAGGTTCTTAACATGAAAACAGTTTAAAAGATCAGCAAATAAACTAATAAGCAAACAAACAGACGAACGGCTTCCAAAGCAAGGCAGGCTTTTAATGAAGGTTTTAAATATAAAACCACACGAACAAATATAAATTGTAGTAAAAACTGTAGTAATAAAATGTCCTTTAAGCACTTTTCGTATGTAACCAACACAAACTTCTTCAGAAGGTAAAATGAACATTCAGCTACCATCCTTTTAACCCCAAAACAGTGGGAAATTAAACAATGAAGTCATCAATAAATCAATTAATCAATATAAACACATTGTTTGAAATGCATATACTTTAGACTGACAGTTGGATCAGAGTGGTCACCCACAAATAGATGTCAATTGCTAAATAGTATATGTTAATAAAAATATATAAAGATACACTACCTTTGTAAACTAAGTAATTTTAAAATACATGAGATGGAACAAGTTTCATTTAAACCAGGGTAATTAAAGGCATTCAACCTTATTTGCCATAGTAGTTCCAATTCCTCCAATTTAAATGAAGCTGGTCCTCCAATTTAAATGAAGCTGGTCCACCACGAGCATCTTGAACAAAGTCATCAATAACTAAATATCTAAACTTGTGCAAAGGATTGCTGTGAACATGCTTAGCTAAAGCACTGTCGAACTTATTGTGGGAGATTGCATATTGATGTTCATAAATTCTATCCCTGAGCCTGCGCTCAGTCTTGCCCACATAAAATGCATAACAATCCATGCACTTAGCCAGGTAAACAATGAACTTACTTGTTGCAATTGTATTTAGATTTAAGTCTATAAGTCATGCCGTGCACAGAAAAGACATTGGTACAGTCAATAAATTTACAGTAGTTACAGCATCCACATTTTGCCATTCCTTTTATCTTGGAAAGGGGTCTATCGTGCTTCTCAAGATAGTTCTTCAAACTTCTACCCTTTCTATATACCACTTTAGGTTTGTCACCAAGTGTCTCAAAAACTATTTGATTGGATTTAAACTCCCAGTTTTTAGTAAGTAACCCAATGATGAGTTTACTTTGTGCATTAAAAGAGGTGACAAAAGTGTGCTGGAAAGTCTGTTCTATAGCAATGGACCCAGTAGATGGAATAGATAGCTCTGAAGGGTCACTAAACAACACTAGACTAGAGTCCAGGGTTTGGCACCTGACAGTGGGGCTCAAGATAGGTTTAAACCAGTTGTTGTAACGCTTAGACGTAACCTCATCAATTAAACTATCAATAAGAGGCTCAGGATAACCTCGACGCAGAAACATTTGTTTCAACAGGGTACATTCACTGACAAAGTCAACATCCAGGCTAGAAATACGGGAAGCTCTCACCAGCTGACCCTTAACTACCGATCTCTTTTGGAAGAATGGGTGACAGCTGGAAAAGTGCAGGAAAGAGTTCGAGTAAGTCTCTTTCCTGAAAATTCTAGCAGTGAAACATTTGTTAACAATATCTTTACTCAAAAGGATGTTTAAGTATGAAATAGAGTCTTTACTGAAAGTAAAAGTAAATTGCAAGAAACTAGTGGTTGAATTGAACTTGTCAACCAAACTAGAGGCCAAATCTGCACCACCCTTAAACAAAATAAAGATATCGTCTAGGTATCTGGTATAAAATACTATTGCATCAGTGTCAAAGTTGTCATTAAACACAAAATTGGATTCCCACTGTGCCATAATTAAGTTAGTGACACTGGCCCCACAAGGGGAGCCCATCGCTAACCCTATCTTTTGCAAGTAGAATTTGTTGTCAAACAAAAAGTAGTTGGTAGTCAAAATCAAACCCAAAAGTTCCATAACCAAAGCGATGTCTTCATTTGGGGCATTATTTTTTTTCATCAATTCAGCAACCCACTCAATGCTAATGTCATGTGGGATACATGTATACAAGTCCCTCACATCTATAGTTAAAAAGTTGTAACCTAAATTAAAATCCAACTCCTTGATCTTCCCAAGGAAAGACCAAGAGTCCTTACAGATGTGAGGTTCAAGAGAGACATATTTCTGTAACATAGTATCAACCACCTTAGAACAGGCATACGTGGGTGAACTACGGCCATCAATCAATGGTCTCATAGGTGGGTTGGAGACATCCTTGTGAATTTTCGGTATTCCAAATAATGTTGGATACCTAGGGAGCAGAGCAACCATGTAGTTTAACAAACTCTGGTCTATTCTGCCATCTATAAAAAGGTCATTCAGACAAGATTTTATAAGATTGTAAGCTGAATTGACCTCTGACTTTGAACTAACTTGGTAAGTGTCATTGTTCAATAAGGAAGTCATCCGTAAAACATAGTCTGAGTTGTCAAATATCACCACCCCTCCACCTTTGTCTGGTTTGCATATTCTAATATCCTGAGATTGGATGAACTCCAAAAGTTCCTTCTCATGTTCAGTGTGATTAAATTTAGGATATTTTCTAGAGTCAGCCAAATTCCTAAAATCAAGTTCACAAACTTGCTCAAAAATGGTAACAAGTGGGTGGAGAGGAGGGTTAAATGTACTGGAAATTCTGTAACTGTTATTCGGTGTAAGAGAGGGTGTGTTCCTGAAAAACAAACTCAGATTTAATTTTCTTACATAAGATTTAAGCTCCACAATACATTTAACCACATCCATGTTGTGCCAAAGAACATAAGTATACCCTTTTGATAAAAAATCAACAATGTCAAGTGTAATTAAGCTGTCAGAAAAATTAAACACTTTAAAGTCATTGTCATTGTTGGTAATAATAATAGGGCAAGTGGAACTCTGAGCTTCAACTATGCCTGTAAATGAATTGTCACTAAAATCAGATAGAGTCGTTGTCAGAAACTTGTGTGTTAAGACAGGCATCAACATGGCAAAGAGGGGGGCAAGAAACATGAGGATTGAAAGAACGGTGGAACTGTGAAGAATCACTGCCAGCAAGCTGTTGGTTGTTGGCAAGTACCTGGTTCACCTGGAAGGTTTCATACCTTTCTGTTGTTTTGGTCTTGTCCCCGATGAGTTGGAGTTCTGAAAAAACTGTTGTTTATTAGTTGTAATTATTAACTGGAACTTGGTGTGGCTGACTAGTGTACTGGCGCTGTCTATTATAATTATAGTTCACTCGTGTGTTATTCACCAGCCTTTCACTTCTACGTAGTGGTTCCTGATTATGGTCAAAAGACTCAAAAGCTCCACCTGTATCATTGTTAGAAGGGAGGGGGGAACCACCAGGAGGTTGAGTAACAATTACAAGTGAGCCTGAATTGTCAGGTTCTAAGCTAGAACTGAGATCCTTACACGAGGTGTCAGCCAAGGAATAACCCAGTTGCCAAACTTGAGCAATAGGAGGGGGTGGATACGCCAGTCCCTTTTGGTAGGCAAGACTGTCACGCTCAAGTTTTTTTAGATTTAACGCTTAATTTGTTAAGATGTTAAGATGCTGGTTAATGCTAGAAAAAATCCTTCCATAACCAAACTTATACCTGTTGAACGAAGGGTCATGTAAAACCTTAGTATCCACCTCTTTGACAAGGTTATAAACCTTCTCAGCCATTAAAGAATAATGTTTTATCATGACTTCGAGAAGTTCGAAGCCCTGTCTGTCAAAAAGTTTGATTAATTCCTGGTGAAATAGTGAATCCTTAATCAAACCAGTTGGGTATTGCACCCTACGTAAACCTTTAGGAATGACTTTGCGGTCCAAGCATTCCTTAAAGTAAGATATTTCAACACCCACCTCCATTATCAAAAGTTGGTAAAATTCTGTTCCCAGATTCCTTGCAAGTCTGGAAATGGACATTCTCCCCTCATTCAGTCACGGATACTCCTGTATGCCCTCCTGCCCTTTCCATTGATATTCACTGCCAATTTGGAGATTCAAGAATCTCCAAAAATCATTGTTGTGACTTTCCTTTCTGTCCATGGTAGCAGTGGTTCTCCTTTCGTTTGGAAATGGCCAAAGCCAGTTACACGCTTCCTCACTGTCTAGAACTCCTCGACACAGGTTGTTTAATACATCTCAACCTGAAACACCTTCTGCTAACTGCCTGGATTGACAATATTTTAGCACCTTTTAAGCATCCACTTTCGAGGACATGTAGCAGGTATTTAAGACAGTAAAGAAACCAGCTGCTAGGAAATCGTATTAGCAAATAGAAAATATTTTCTAGCTGGTGTCAAAATAAGAACCAAGAACCTCTGAAGGATAATATTTCTCTGGATCTGCAATATTGGAGTTATCCTCTGGCTTTTCTTATCCCTCTTTCAAGATTCATTTGTCGACCATTTCAGCACGTCTGCCATGGCTCCTCTTTCAATGCATTCCTATGTCAAAATGTTTTTGAAAAGGGGTTCTGCATACCTTTTCTCCCTAAAAAACAGATGGATCTTCCTTGGGATCTTAATTTTGTTTCGGAAAAAAAACCACTGCACCATATGAATCAGTTCATCAGGCTGATTTGAGGTTCTTAACATGAAAACAGTTTAGCTGATTGCTCAGACTTCTGCAAGAAGAGTGTCAGAGTTGTAAGCTCTCATGGTGGGTCAAACTTTTAATTTTCCACAAAGACAGGTTTATTGAGAAATAATACTCCTTTTATGCCTAAAATGATATTCAGGTTTGCTTTGAACCAAACTATCCAGCTCCCTTGTCTTCTTTCCTGAACAAAAAAATGAGGGTGAGATTATTCTCCATATTCTATGTCCACAGAAAAACTATTGACAGAACTAAAACCTTCAGAAAATTTGATCAATTTATGAAAGTAAGAGCCTTTGCCAAAGCAGACATCTTCCAAATGGTTGTCCCATGCTGTTTTTCTTCTATTACTCCCACCATAAGTCAATTATAGACTAGGTTAAGGAATATTTTACTACGGCCTTGGCTTCAATGGCTTTTTGAAAAAGGGTGGACTAAGTATTCAAGAAGCAACAACTTACTTCTACTAAGCTATACTTCTTTTGTGTCTAGAACGGGCTTTGCTAGAACCATTCTCTAGGGGCTTGCAGAGCCTCAGGCTTCTGCCTCCTTCCAAGCTTTTGGTATTCTACCCATACAACCATGGCAGTGACCTAATGAACATGTTACAGGTGTGCAAGTAGATGCTGGAATAGATCACTGCTGGCTCTCCCCTCCAGCACCCTTTTTGTATAAGATTTTTATTACCAAGATGAGAACAGATTTCCATTTACTTAGCATTGACAGCTTTCAGGGCTCTAGCCTCCCAGTTTCATTTGGCATTAAAGCTCAACCTCTGATCTTCTCCAGTCCTGCTCAAGCTGTCAAAAGATCTGAGAGCATGGAAGATGCCCTTAAGGTAGAAGCTCGGAAGGATATAATTCATATAGCCAAGGCTACGGCAGTAGGATCTATTCAGACATTTGTTATAAAAGTTTACTTAATGTACTTTTTTGCCCTTCCACAGTCTCCACTTCTCCCATATTCAAACATTATGTCAAACATCTTTCTTGGTTTTAATATTCCCTACACACTATGGTAACATTTTCACACTTTGCTCCTATGACAATATCAACTCCCCATGACCAATCAGCCCATTTGCTTTCCATAACCAAGGCAAATGACAATCAGGAGGAACAAAGGGACAATCGTAGAGGATTCAAATGTTGTTACTTTATGCCTCGATGTTCTCCACAGATACTCCGCTTACTGAACGGTAAGTGGTCTTTCAAATGACTGATCATGATGACATCCCCACAATTCTGTACGGTATGTTGCCAAAAGCAGCCCTGCTCTTTCCCCTCAAAGCACAAGTGGTCCCCCAGTGCCCAGAGAAATCTCACTTCCCTGTGTGTATCCCAAGGGCCTGCAGTCTCCTCACCTGTGAGAAGCAAGCCTGCCAGGCCAGTTCAGTTCATTCCTCTCACTCCCCACTTCTGCCAGTGCTACAGCTAATAGTTGAACTCAGTCACCCGGGTGGCAGAAAGGGCTCCATCTCTCTGCACCAAAGAGCAAGGCATAGACACCAACTTCTGAACTTGCATTATGGCCTTCTGCAGCTTCCATAACACTCACTGGGATAGTGATAAAGACTGTCACTCTACTTTGTTGGCTGTGGCACGACATGGATATTGCTTAGAATGGCGCTACTCAAAAAAAACATGGGCTATTACATTACACTTGAAAATACAGTCCAAGTGGCAATTTGTCAGTTATAGAGTTCTATATTTCAGTAGGATTTCAAGAGTGATGTAACAGCAAGAAAGGAGGGCACAATGGAGTTTTCTAAAGTTAAATATTGCTGCTGCTTATTGCAAGCAGAATGTAGTAGTGCCACGTGACATTCACCTGTCAAATTAAAATAAAAATCACACTTGGAAAGTAAAATTCTCAAGGCCTTAGCAAGTGTCTAAATATACATAAACTGGGATAATCCTGAAAACATGGAGACCAGTTAAGATATACACACCGAATAGACAAACATATGAGGTGTGTGTGTAAGGGTTGTGATGTGCAATTATGAGTGCAAATTAAGGACAAGTATGCGCATAGGGGAGGGGTACAGAAGACAGGATGAAATGGTATTGAAAGATGCAGTGCTTCTGATTTCTTCCGACTTGCAACACTGAAAGAACAAAGTTAAAGCAATGCAATTAAAACTGGGGAGCAAACAAACATCTTATGCAGTTTCCCTTCAACGTTGTTTATTGATGTACTGAACATGAAAAAATACAGATTCCAAACACAAAAGAAAACGTACAACTTTTAATATTAAACGTAAGACTTATCCCACCAGATGTGAGTTATATTGTACAAATTCAAATACCAGTCTTATAAGTGTTCTGATGAACACTGAAGTGAATGCTAATTTACCTGCCTTCTCATCAATGCTTTCATTTACTGTTCAATATTTAAATTACAATACTGACATGTCCTGAGTCCTTCACATATAAATGCAATGGAACTTAAGTCATTGACACACCATAGCAGGCTTTAACTATTTAGGTGACAAAATGCCTAGGAAACCGAATGAATCTGAACAGCATTGATAAGTTGAGCAAGAAATCTGCTCATTCACTTTTGCACGCACTTCACAGTATACTGTTATTCACCGTACTATTGAATTTTTTGTAATTAGATCTTCAAAAAAGCAACTGCAAAGTTAAATATACAACTATGTTATGCATAGCACTTCTGCTTGTTCTAAAGGGAAGCATACTGAGCATTTTTAAGTTTATACAAAGCAAGACTTTAAATACAGCTATATCAGTGCAACCCGGTGAAGGAGTTAACTCCCACAACCTGGCATGTTTCATGTATAAGAATAAGATACATTAAATGCTGATCAGAAAATACGAATTCTCTTGATACAATAGTAAAAGACATTTCCCTCAACTGTGGTTGAAGTGTTGTACACAAAAATTGTATTTACCATACAGGAATTAAGTTTCTGTATGAAAAATTTGTCCCAAAACTGTGGTTTATATTTATTTATATCACAACATATATATTATATTATATATATTTATATACCGAAAACAAAAACATTGCATCACTATAAACAGTGAAAGCTGGACAAATCTACAGACAAAATGAACAAATCTGATGCACTAATTCCAAGTCTCTTGGACAACCAGAGAAAGAAAAAAAAAATTCAACAAAAAAACAGCTCATTCAAAACTTGACCACTTGGTAGTTAAACAAAACTTAACACAAGGACATATTTACATCACAAAAAGCTCAGGTGTTTGTTCTGAACATAACCTACATTTCAAAGAGTCCAAAATTAACTGTCTGGTCTGACTCATCATGCAAAGAAAAATTCTGTCAAGACAAAGAAAAAAATATATATATATTGCAAGCGTGTCTTGCAAGTACATCTCTAAACACCATGAGCTCTATTCAGAAGGGAATTCAAGGAAGAACAGATTTTCCCCTATTTCCTGCAAACTGCTTACCTGCTCTGCAAATATTAACCTTTAAATTTTCTTCAAAAACGCAACTTAATGTGAGCTGCTTACCACATAATACATAACCAGGATGATGAGACATTCCACTAATGATTGCACAAAAGATACCAACAGTGCCCACTGATTCTAAAGCTTATTACAAACATCATATAATTTTATCTGTACATCATAAGACTGTCAAAACTCCAACCACTGCAAATCTCCTGGTAAGTTAAAAGCTCACTAGGTGTCATACGAAGGTATTTCTTAATAAGTATCCTAGTCAAAATATTTGTTCCAGATCCAGTAAAAAGTTTCTCCAAATTTTTTTTTTTATAAAAATAGATACTTTGTCAAACTCACATCAAAGAGGCTCATCTCTTTGGTAAGGTACTGCTTTATGAAAGAAAATTCTTGTAATGCAGCCCACCCAGCCCAAACTCAAATTATGATTATAAATCCCAATACAGTTCAATAAAGTAAAATAATTCAAAATGTTATGAACAAAAATGGAAAATGCAATGCATAATACTGCAAATTAACACTGAAAGTTAAATATGGAAATCAACACAAAAGCCTTACATTTACTTCAATGGTCCAAGGCAAGTATATAAAAACAAAAGTCACTTCCTTTAGCTGAAACATATTAAAAGATCTGCCTTCATCAAAGAAGGCAATACAACATAATGAGACAGGTAAAAACCCTGTTTCTTTGCCCATTTAAACATAAAATATTTAAGAAGTTTCAGTTTGAGACTAGCAATAAAAAATCTCACATTTTCCTGTAGTATGTCGAATAGTAATTTAACCCTCCCATGACTGACTTACAAAGACATTTATGAATTTATAAATTTTCCCTTATTTTGCCTTTGTTGTATAGTTTTGACAACATAGAGGGTAAGCACATTAGGCCTTGTGTGTTTTGTTTGTTTTGAAGGAGACCTGAAGCACTCTGTCCCCAAGTCGATATCCATTTAGGCTGGCTATTGCCATTGCTGCTTCATCATAGTTTGTCATAGTCACAAAACCAAAACCTTTGCATTTGTTTGTGTTGAAATCACGGATGACTTTTACGTTTGTTACTGCACCAAATGGTCCAAACATCTGCCATAGGATACTCTCATCTGCATCTGGGGCCAGGTTGTACACAAAAATGCACCATCCTGTGCTTGCATGCCCTGGTATGTTAATTCCTGCTAAACTGGTCATACCATCAATAGTCATTGGGGAAAACCTACAGAAAGAAAACAAGATCAGTATACCAAAATGCCCATACTCCCCGTAAGTTTTACAAGCTGCATACTAAGCTGGGACATGGTCACTGCTCAGCATAAAGTCCACTCGGAAAACATTTTGCTATTACAAGCACAAGCTAATGACATCTAATAAATTCAAACCTTCCGCACTTGAATCACACTCCACTTGTCAATAATGCACAAATTTAAACTTGAAATACATGTTAGAAAAATCTGCCAATAAACAATTAATGAAAAAAAGTTCAAAGATGTACCAAGACAGATTATCTTTAATACCAAGAACCACAACACGTGAACATTTCATAAGCTTTGTTTTTTTTTTTTTTTCCATCCGTATACTTACTGCAAGGAGCTGAACAGATTGAAGGATAAATGCACCAATTCTCCACTATCTTTTCATTTTATTACACTAAATCCATAACTACTGAACCATAAATTTCAACTTCCCCCATCAGTACTTAAGAGCAATAGACACTGGATCATCTGAGCCAGGAGAAAATAATTGGCACTCTCATAGCCAAAAGATTTAGAGGAACACACCAAGTGGTGATTATTAAGTTACAGGAATGAGAAATTAGTCTACTGCAATCCAATTAGCATGGGCAGCTCACAGCTAAGTTTAATCTCAGAATTAGCTTCAAACAACTGGGGAGCCCCAACAGATTTAGCAGTCAGGTCAAAGAACCAGTTCAGTGCAATAGCCTTCCAACAAGGGAAGGATTATTAATCATATTACTTTTTCTACACTCAATTAGCTTAGACTACCAAGTACAGTTGCGCAAGTTGAACTAACCATAACAGCAAATATTCAAGGGCTTTCTAAGATGGTTGCACACTGATCAACAGCTTAATTTCAGCTCAACCAGAGTGAAAAAAAAGAATAGGATTTATATGGACCAGTAATTCTGTGCGTTTTACTAAAATTCAGTTACTTTCCAGTAAGTTCACTGCCTGGATGCCAACAAAGAAGGAACTTAGAGAGCCTGAATGAAAACCAACCAGAAAAGGTGGAGAAAACATTGACTGGGAAGAATGCTGCAGCTATTCAGCAAAAAGCAGTTCAAGCTCCAGTTTTGGTACAAGAGATAGCTTCCAGTAATTTACAAGAACAAAAAATCAAATGTACTCAGAGCTGATTAAAACGAAACACTGAATTAATTTATCAACTCAAATAAAAGGCTGGAAAAATGGAAGCTTTAAACAGCTACTCAGATGAATTGATAAACCTGCAAAAAATCAGAGGTCAAAAATGAAGGAAGGGCTGGCTACTACTCAGAGTTGTTTCAACAAAATATGGTATAGAGGCAGAACACAGAAAACTTTTAGTTATGTACTCACCATAACTTCAGATGTTTGGGATCCATCTCGCCTACATTCTGACTGATGGGCTAAGTCTCTTATTGGCTGAGCTTACTATATCCCAGGATGCACCACTACCAGTCCCCAGATCTAGTTTGTCATACATGCACACATGCACGCACTGATTATATAACATCGTCAGATGAAACAAGATAAAACAGTAGAACTCAAAACTGTTCAATCTCTTCTGATCTCCAAGGCAGGAGGAAGGAAGATGGATCCCAAACATCTGAAGTTATGGTGAGTACATAACTAAAAGATGTTATGTGATCGGACAGAGCACCTGAATCCTGGGTGGCTCACTGGAAAACACTCCTGAGTACCATGGAACCAAATGATGCTCGCCCTTTAGATGCCACATCCAATTTATAGTGGGAAATGAAAGTGTGCAGATTGGACCAAGTAGCCGCAGCACAAATCTCAGAAATAGCGAGCTTGGAATGAAAAGTGAGCTTTGATAGATGTTAAAAAGTTGCTTATAAGAGAGAATAAGCCTGAGTTATACAATCTCTAATCCATTTGGAGATAGTAGCTTTTGTGATGGTTTAATTTGTCTGAGAAGGACACAAACAACTGGTCTGATTTAATTTGCTGAGTCCTGTCTAGATAGTGAACATCCAATTTATGGAGAGTGTATTCTGCTTCATTGGAGAATTTTGGAAAGAAAACTGGTAGCTCTAGAGATTGTTGGAGACAGAGATTAGAACAGACCTTTGGGACAAAAGATGGATTAGGCCTAAGTGATACTCTGGTGGTTTGATAGATAGGGCTTGAAGCTCTGAAACTCTTCTTGCAGAGGTAACTGCAACTAAGAAGGCAGTTTTCCAAGACAGATATTTTAACTCACATGTGGAAAGATGTTAATGCATGAAGCACCAAATCAAGATCATCCATGGAAAATTTAGAGATAGCCGCTAGTTGGACTTTAATAGTAGAGACAGAAGATCCTTGATTAAACAGGGATGTTAAAATTTCAAAACCTCTGGGATTGGAGCAGTGATGGTCTAAGCCCCTGAGTTGAGCCCAGATAGCAAACCTCTTCCACTTACTGAGGTACAATTTCTTAGTGGTGGGTTTGTGTGATTTCTGACTAAAAAGTCGGAGTGGAGAGAGAGCGTCAAACTTCAAGTGTGAAGGGACTGGGTGTTGTCGCCCGACTGATGAATTAGCAGATCCGAGTTAGATCTAAAGTCCAGATCGCCCCACCGTGATGTTTCTTCAGGTAAACCATACCTAGCTTTCTGAATGACTTTGGGAAGTGGAATCGGAGGAAAAGCATAAAGTAGCCCTGTTGGCCAAGGTTGTGCTAGAGCATCCATAGCTGATTCCCCTGATGTGGAGTCAAGGAGAAGAACCTTTTGCACTTTGTATTTTGTGGTATCTTCTGAAAACCTGAGCTGCTACTGTTTCGTTCAGGGACCATGTCCTGCTTAATCTGTCTGCCAATATATTTGATTTCCAGCCCATTCCCACACCCTCATGGCCTCTCTGCAAAGGGGTAAGATCTGGTCCCTCCTTGTTTGTTTAGATACCAGACCACCGACATGTTGTCTGTGTGGATGGCAATAATGCCCTGAGCAGTCCTCATCTCCAATACATTGATGTGGAGAAAAGTTTCGTCTGGAAGCCAGGAACCCTGAACTAACCTGCCCAGACAATGCCCCCCACCCTGTCTGGGAGGCATCTGTCGTCAGGGTGACCACTGGGGGGAATAACAAAAGGACTTCCCTGATTTAGATTGGATGTCCTGTAATCATAATGGGGTGATTGAGGGAAGATCCTGAAAGGACCATTGAGTCGATAATAGCCACTGAAGAATCCTCATGTGCAATCTTGCCAGAGGAACTAGAAGAACTGGCTGGGGCCTTGGATCTTGAAAGCAGGGCTTGAACTTGGCCTTGTAAAGTTTGGATCCTTTGGTAGGAAGAAAACGCATCAATTTTGAGTCTATCTCTGCTCCTATGAACCTTATGCTGAGAGGGCAGCAAGACAGACTTTGACCAATTGAATGTAATTCCCAGGGTAGCACCCAGGAAAAGGTGGCTTTGAGGTTGTCCATTAGTAGATGACTGGTGGTGGCAGTCAGGAGCCAGTCGTCCAGATAGGGAAACACTTGGAATCCAAGACTCCTCAGGTGAGCAGTTACTACTGCCAAACATTTGGTGAACACCCTGGGGCTGTGGTGAGACCAAAGGGCAGAGCACAAAATTGGAAATGACTGTCTCCCAGGCTGAATGTATCGGTATGTGATAATAGCGTCCTTGAGATCTATGGAGCACATCCAAACATCCTTCTCCAATAATGGGAGAATGGATTGTAACGTGACCATTCGAATTTGGATTGGATTGGTTTAGTCTGCTGAGATCCAATATTGGTCTCAGGTCCCCTGTCTTTTGGCACTAAAAAGAACCTTGAGTAATTTCGGATCCGATCTGGTCTGTGGGGACCGGTTGGATGACTCCTAGCAGCTTTACTGCAATTTCTTGACTGGGTGGTGGGTCCGGGATTTTTTGGATGGTGGGGTGAGTGTGTGAAGGGAATGGTGTAACCTCATCTGTCCTGAGTGATTGACTCCCAGGCTCAATCCCTCATGAAGTGTGGGAGGCTGAAGAGCCACGAAAGGACTGCCGGTCTCCAGAATTGCGGGGGCCTCTCACGCTCTGGGACCAGCGTCTCCCAGAAAAATTTCCCCTCTGCCTCTGGAAGGGAATCTTCCTGCTGTTGATGGAAAACTTACGTGATTTGGAACCACATCTTCCCTCCTCCTTTAGCCTTGGGATAAGGCCAGATAAAGTTTTTCCTTCTTGCTCACAGCGGTAAGAGTGTCTTTAACCTTAGGTCCAAACAAAGAGGACCCATCAAGAAGACTTGAAGGCCTCCCAGGCTTGTCTCAAGAGCCACGCCTGTGCCTGCGCGCACTACCAGCCCTCGACGCATATGAAATGAGCCTCATGGACGAGTTAGAAATTGAAGCAAGGATAGCCAACTGAGAGCTAACCGACTGGGCTAGCTGCTCAGGTAGGTTACCTGAGAGGGAATCTGACAGCTCCTTGACCAGATCCCTCTGAAGCCTGGTAAAATGTGCCAAATAATTCAGGGACCAAACAAAGTAAAGTGAAGTCAGGGGGGCCTTTTCCCGTGCGGTCCATGCTCCTAGACTCCTTATTAGGAGGATGGAAAGCCTCTGCCACGTCCTGTTGTGTAGCAGATGCCACCACCATGGCATCTACAGCCACGCCTTTAGTCAGGAACTCCTTCTCGGGTGGGGCAGACAAAAATTTGTTAGGACGAGAAGGGACTGGTTCCACGTCTGGATGTTCCCCCGCCCTCCGACAAACTAAATCCAGGAGGGCGGAGACACCCAGGAGGCGGAGGGCTGAGCCCCAAAGGCCTTGAGAAGCACTGACTCATCAGCAGAGGGGTTTGGATATCCAGCTGTTTGAGGATCTCTAAGATGTCTGCAAATGAGACATCATCCGAGGGACCCCTCCGCATCATCAAGATCAGTGTCCGATGTAATAGACTCGGGAGTCCATGTGCTTCCTCTTGCACGATCTCTTCCTTGGGGCTCCTCTGAAGACAACTCAAGAACCCTCAGGAGGAGGGAACCCCAATGGGCCCAGGGGCTCCGCTGCCTAAGGACAGGGAACTGCCAAAGACCCAGTCGAAGACTTGGCCAAGGCACTCCTCATAGCGACCCCAGAATCCTGCAGCATAGGTCCCAAACATCACCCCAGGTCCAGCAAGAAGTCCGTACCAAACAGTAAGACCCTAAGACCTCCACCGGAGGAGGAATGGCAATGACATGGGCATGGGCGTCTGCTCCGAAACCAACTGGTCGGAGCGAAACAAATTTTTGAAAGACTGGGGACTGGAACAGTCTTTGGAGCACCCTGTCTATGTCCGAATCTGACATCCTCGATGACCTAGAGGATACTTCCAACGCCCCAAGGGCTGGGGGGACCGCCCCGAGGCGACTCGACTATCGGCGCCGCGAATACCCACACTAGTTTCCATCGGCCCGAGGAGGACAGACCAGTGGAGCCGATGCCCCAGCCATCGGCCAGCCAGAGGAGTCGAGACTGGTGGCATCATGTCTTTTGGGTCGGATGACGGGAGACTGGTCGCCGGGCGCCCTTTTCTTTTAGCAGGAGAAGGAGAGGATGCTAAAGCTTCTTCAAAGGAGGGTTTTATAAGACCTTTTAATATGAGCTTATTTTTCCTCTGAGGACCCTCGAGAAAAAGCGTGACACCGCTGCAGGACTCCTGCAAATGTTTTGCACCCAAACAATAAACACAGAGAGAGTGGTCATCTGTGATAGACATTTTAAAGTTGCACTTGGTGCACTTTTAAAGCCTGAAGGCCTAGGTACCTGAGACATTCCGGTGAATTAAAGCCCAAAACACAGTACAAACACTGAATTAGAAAGAAATTCTCTTCTTTGTCCTTCTTACGAAAGAGAAACTATCAACAGTATAAAGGATCCGAGATCCTAAACAAAACAGAAGTCACCTACAATCAAAACAAGTAAATTTCACCAAACTCACTCTAAACACAAGAATAGCTGTTAAAACAGCTTTTGTTTAAGAAAAAAGAAATTCCTGACAGAAAAACTAGTGAAATTAATCACTACTTAGCTCAGCCAGCTCGAGACCCGAGATCTGGGGGACTGGTAGTGGTGCATCCTGGGATATAGTAAGCTCAGCCAATAAGAGACTTAACCCATCAGTCAGAATGTAGGCGAGATAGGATCACATAACATCCTGCATTTTGCTATACCAGACAAACTGGAAGAACAGACTGTATAAAGTAACCAGACTGGTATTCCACAGTAAAGATGTGTTAACTGAAAGGGCACATCATGTGTACGCTCCAAACCTTGCCATGAGAAAGCAGCCATGACCTATATTAGTAATGATGCAAACATATCAGAAGAGCTGATCCTGACAAAACTGCAGCAGAAGGGCAAAGTATTAAAAAAATTATCCCAGCAAATCAGGGAATGTCAAGAGGCGGGTGGAGTTTTTAAGTGCTATATACAGCTGCCTTCAGAATATTTCTCCCTGGAGGATCAAAGTCATTGATTGATGGAGGCTAAGGGGGAAATACTACAGTCCGACTAATAATGGGTGAGCCATCAAAAAGAGGAGTACTCCATTTTGCATTCTTCTGATGGTAAGGCTCAGAGAAACTTTGCCAATGAAACCTTTTCCAATAACCGAGAGAAAAAAACATGGCTTGGAAGTGCAAGGCTAGAGTCGACTAGAAGAACAGGGAGTACACCTTGGACATGAATTGGACTCTGGGTTGGGAGATGGAGATGACAGGAAGATGACAAACAGTGTACAAACATAAGACTATAAAACAATCAAATTTGTGAGGCTAGGCTGACAGACTGGATTTTTTGACTTTGTTAAACTTACTGGGGGCGGACATATATGCCCCACTTCATGTCATTGTTTGGAAAGAGACAAAAAAGGGCAAAAAGTAACCATGTGAAACAATTTTGTTCTTGGCATTTGTAAGAAACATTTTATGCTACAAACTGCATGTTACATAGTAAAGCATTTTAGTGATTGATGTATGTGATAAAAACCAAAAGACAGTAGAACTAAAAAAACAAAAAAACAAACAAGACCTAAACACACATTTACTTTACAAAGAATAAGGAGACCACAACCCACTGGATTGCAGTCTCAATATTCTCTATGTAGCAGAACACGTTTTTAGGGTTTTGTATGTGATGTACAAAAGCCAATGTAATTTTTTTAAGCTTTAAGAAATGTTTGGCATTGCAATGTACAAAGAAAGGCTACAAAAAGGCATGTTTAAATCAACAAGTTGCAATCCTGGGCTGTTAGGGTGGGAGATGGTATATAAAAACATGCAAGGATTGTAATACACGTAGAACTGAAATGTTTTGGTTTTACTTTTGCACATGTTAATGTCTAGATTAATGCCCTTGGCTTATAAGTGTTTTGTGAATGCAGTTTTTTTTTAATTGACACCACAATGTAATGTATTGTTTTCTTTAAGCTAGAGAATGTTCACTGTCAGTTGAGAAGTTTGCAACTAAGGGAGGGTCTCCTTTGTTCCTATGGAAACAAACTATTAAAGGTGAAGTTAATAAATTGGGAGGTCTGGACATTGTTTAGGGAGAGAAAGCAGCTCAGTTTGAAATTACTGGAAGTGAATAAGCTATAGCGGCGTTTATGGTAACTAACACTTCACTGCATTTACTAGCATAGTGCAAAATTTAGTTTTAGCCAGTGCATATTTTCTTACCGGTAAAAGAAATTTTCTGAAAGCATACAAGTTGTTTTCACATTTAGAAAGTGAATAAAGAAAAGACAACAGACAACAATTAATGTTAAGTAGGAGCACAAGCTGTAGCATGCAGCTTTGTATACATAAGTTATTTTAGGTTAATGCGTGTGGTTGCAGCTGTCGATTTGGGACAGTTTTAAGATTGCGTGTTTTATTTCAGGTTTTTCATTAAAATAAATAGTCTTGTAAAATGGGATATAGTTTCAAATGGAGACAAACTGTATAAGGGATCAACCTGCCAAACATTAGTGGGTGCTTGTAACAAAAGCTGTTAACAGACAAAAAGATGTCATAATAGGTGGGAACTTATAATGGCTACACTACACATACTATTTTGTAACATGCATGGCGACAGGTACATACAAAAAGCTAAGAGCAATGAATTGTATTAAGAAATGCAGAATGCAAAAAACATCGTTAACAGGAGACACTTGGAAAGGGAGCATGTGAATTTGATAAAAGGATTTCAAGATGGATATTCAGCAGAATATCAGTAACAAAGGAAAAGGGGAGTACTTATACTAATGGCTAGAGAAGACCCAAGTGATAGAAGAGGAAAAAAGATAGTAAAGGTAGATGTGGTAGTAAGGGGCTATTGGCAAGGGAGAAGGATTATGCTGCCATGTATTTATATTCCACCTAAAACCATTATGGCGCTTAAGAAAATTTTGGAAGAAATCATCTTTCAGTAGGGAATATTACTTATAGCAAGGGGCTGAAACTTGATTTGCCAAGTAAAGATGCATCGGGGGGGACCTGGAAGGGAAAATTTAACAAGAGGGTAGATTTCTGAAGAAATTTATGAAAACATTTGGTATGGAAGTGGGAACTCAGAATTTATTTATTCCCCAAGGTGCAATAATTGTGCTAGACTAGAAAAATTATATTTCACAGAAACATGTCTCCAGGAATAGATGGAATTCCTGTGGTAGCTAGAAGGGAAGAAAGTTAAGAGATACTGAAGGTTTTGTTTAACAGTATTTTAAAAGGAGGGGAAGCACCAACATCCTGGATAAAAGCTGTGGTGGCTGTAATACCTTAAGATAGTAAAGGCTGATCAGACCCAGCTTCACATGGGCCCATTTTGATTCTAAACCAAAATTATAAAGTGTTTAAAGAATGGCAAAGGCGTTGCCAAAATTGAGAGATTGTGGAACATTTGGAAAAGTTTCATGCTTTGGGATGTAAAATTAATGAAAACAAAAAAAGGCTATAGCTATAAACTCTGTACCCACACAAGCACTGGTTCAGCAATACCCATTTTTATGGGGACACTATAAAATGAATTACTTAGCAGTATGGGTTAAAACGTAATCTGTTATGGCAGTTAAGGAAATGTGGGGAGATGTGGCGACTGGTGCGAGTCACTGGGCTGGGGACTTTAGTATGGGTGATGGTGTTGATGGTTTGAATCTGGCAGCATCCACATCTTACTCCATAGTACCAGAATACAAAAGTGACCACCCGCTTTCAATCTATCTTGCTTTTTTAAAAATAGCTACTCTTCACTAAAACTCAGCATTTTTAGACGGGTAAAACTTAGGTTACCTACTTTCACATCTAACTCCTCTAGTGCACACTGCAGTGTTTAGGATAAACCATTTTTTTCATCTTACCTTTAAGCATCTATCGCAAGACCACCAGTTATTGGAGAGCCCACATTCTGCTTCTCAGTAGTCATCTTGGGATTAGTGCTTCTGTTTTCTCCTGGTGAGAGGAGGAGTGCAGTTACATTATTTCTGGGAGACTACTGATCACCAGAAAGCTTAATAACTGCTTTATAGGAGACAGCTTGGAATCTGTGCTTATATTCTGATCCTGGTGAGAGGAGCACAGTCCATTGATTCCTGACATTTTTGGTTAGAGAGCGAGTGTCTGTGCTTAACATACCTGATTGGTCTGGTTGCTATTCGAGGCATCTACCTGAAAAAGGCTACACGCCTGCAGACCCTTGCATCATCTGGGACAAGAAGCAGGATTAATGGCGAAAAAGCGACAAGTAGCTCGAAGCAATCCCTTTATTGAATACAGTGATTCCAACAGTTCAGAACAAGCGCTTTCGCTCGGTATAAAATTTTACAAGGCAGTTAAATTTAAGCATGTATTTTAAAGGGCAGACACAAACTAGAATGGAACTCACCCGAAAGAGTACTTTCAACCCCCCACGCATCCATCTATCAAGGTTTTTGAGGAATTAGAAAAGAGATTTGAGGGTTTTACACCATCAAAATGCCCACACTTTTCATAGTAACTTGAAAGAGAATGAAGCTCTCCTAGTTAACATCCTCAAAAACAGAAAGATTAGAGTTATGAAACCTGATAAGGGTGGAGGGGTTCTTATGTTTAGCACAGATTATGATACCCATCTTTTTGGGATGTGGAACAATATGAAGTGGTCTCAAGGAATGAGGCCAATCTTACTACATCCAAAATTAATTTTCTGCTCACTGACCACCTATTACAGGGTGTGATCAATGAGAAATTATTTAACTACTTGCATGTAGTTAAACCTAGAATTCCTGTCATTTCTGGAATTCCGAAAACCCACAAAGGGGTACATCCTTTAAAATTTAGACCTACTGTGTCCGGTGCTGATAGTGTCACTGAACCACTTGGTAAATTTATCGATTTCATCACGAAGAATTTTCTTTTCTCTAACAAAGATTTGTAAGGATTCCTGGGATTTTCTAATAAGTATTCAGCCTGTATTTTATGAAGTCAACTTGCTTATGATCACAATAGATATAGTAGAGCTATTTCCTAGCATCCCTCATAATATTGGAGTGGAATGGTTTAATGAAGTATTGAGTTCTGAGGCCCATCTGGGGAATAAAGTTACTAATTTAATAACGGAACTCATGGAAATTGTATTGGAAAACAATTTTATTTATTTTAATGGTGAGTTCTACAAACAAAAGAAGGGAGTAGCTATGGGTGCTTCATGTGCCTCACTTTACGCTAATTTAGTTCTACACAGATGGGAACAGAAGTATATTTTTTCTACTGAATGGGCCACATTTATCACCCACTATACGAGATATTTGGATATCATCTTCATCCTGTGGAATGGTTCGCTTGAACAGTTTCATGAGTTTTTTTTAAATATTTAAACCTTACTTCCTTCTTCTCTTTTACACATAACATTAGTTTTAATGAATTACATTATCTTGATGTGACTTTAAAGACACTTCTAGTAATTCTTTTCAGTCTAAACTTTACAGAAAACCAAGTTTTTACAATTCCTACCTCCACTTTGAAAGTGGTCACCCCTTCTTTCAGAAGGGAATTATGAAAGGTCAGTTTATTAGGGCCTCTAGAATGTGCAGTACTGTTAGAGACTATACAGAAGAAATGAAAACTTTAAAGAAACTATTTTTAGACAGAGGTTATCTACCTTCATTAGTAACTGCCTTAGCTGACGATGTGACAACAGAGAGACAAAATATCCACCTTTATTGGGTAAAGGACCTTCTCAGATTCTTGAACATGAATTAGAACCTAACGCAATATTGCACAATAATTCTATATACACTTACTCTATGGGTTCTTTTGAAATTGAGAATGTGATAAGAAAGCATTGGCCCTTACTCACACTACATGATGAACTGAGTAATTTTGTTGATTTACATCCAAGCTTTGTTAGATGTCAATCTTAAGCAATTGTTTGAGAAGAAAATCTTGGTTAAATCTAGACTTGACAGCCACAAACCGGGCACATTTAAATGTGGGGCCTGTAAACAATGTTCTGCTATTTACAATGACTCGACCTTACTTATTCCATCTAGAAATTACCTTTTTAAGGCCAGTTGTCACTTTAATTGTTCATCTAAGGGAGTTGTCTACCTTGGGGTATGCATAGTATGTGCAAGCTTTTACATAGGTAAGACTGAAAGACCCCTTAGAAAAAGGATCTACGAACACCTTTGTGACCTTTCAAAAGCTAAAGAAAACAATGCTTTCTTTAAGCATTCCTTACTCTGCCCTGACATGCAAATTAAATTTCTGGTGTTAGAACAGGTAACCCCAGATGCCCGGGGTGGTGACTGGGAAATGACACTAGAATATCGTGAGTTATTGTGGCAACTGAGACTAGATTGCTGGCAGACCACCGGGTCTCAATGAAAACATCAACATTAGCAGTGTTCTTAAACTTAGGATGGCCCGACTATAGTGTTTTTAAACCATTTTTTACATATCCATTTGATGCGGGGTTATTTACATCTAAATGCAAGCATTCGATTTACTTGCTTACACATTTTTCATACTGGGTTTATTATTACTATGGTAGTCCAGTTTTGCTGAACACAAGAATTCTGGGTTTGTACTATTCATCCTTTGTTATTTGCCTTGTTGGGTTTGATGAATATATGAGTCTTTATGACATACAAGTATGAATTATGAACATAGATGGTGCATCTATATGAAGTATTTATCACCACCACGCTTTTTTACATTACTGAAGTAGTTTTAATATTGTATTATAGGGACCCATATATTTACACATTTCTGTGTTAGGTTATTTGGGTCGACAGTGGTTTTAACTGATTAATTAGCACAACAACATATTTATTCCCTCATTGATTTTATTGCTTCAGACTTATTGTTGGAAGATGTTTTACGATTTGTTCAATTTTTTGTTATATTTTGTTTTTATTATATATGTACAATTTCCAACATACATTTTTAATGAATATTATTAATGGTTTTCCCACTATGTTAACGCACAGCAGATAATTTTTAAAAAATGTTTTTCATTTGAGTCTAAAATGCATATTAGATGAATTGAAGTTAATAGGATAATTATTTGATTTAAGCACATGGTTTTATTGAAAGTATATAACCTGAACATCATTTGGTTATTTTAGTAACTTGATAAAGTATACCGAGCGAAAGCGCTTGTTCTGAACTGTTGGAATCGTTGCATTCAATAAAGGGATTGCTTCAAGCTACTTGTCTCGCTTTTTCGCCATTAATCCTGCTTCTTGGCTTTTGTTTGATTCCTGTTTGTACATCATCTGGGACAAGACTATGGATCACTGAACAGGCCACGGCCTGCTTCTCTTCTTGGGATCAGTGCTAACATTTTGCTTCTGGTGAGAGAAGCAAAGGAGTATTGTATCCCAACAGAGGGAAGCTGTGCTAAGGTGAGCATTAGTAGTAGTCAGGTAGTAGACATTCATGCAACTCCCCTCTTTTCATCATTCTTGACAAGCTAATTCTTTATTTTTTAGTAAGTACTGCCCAATTTCTTTAACTTCAGAATATCTGTCTAAATACTTCATCCTTAAATTTTCAGGGTCTACGTATTAGTTTCCCTTCAAGTGTTTGGCAGTGCTCTGTACAGACTGACACCTTGAGTGACTTTTTTCTGTAAAAGGAACATACAATGAAACCGCTCCAGTATTTAGTACTAATGACTATCCCTCCTGGCATGTCTAAAGGTCAGTTCCCTGTGCTTTCTCCTATTAACATGGTGAACTTGGGCATTCTGAGGCAGTATAGCAACTGCCTCATGTACACAGACAACCCTCTCAGTTTACCTCCCAACACTCAGATTTGTAAGAGATACACTAATATATCCAAACTGGAAGCCATGCACGCTCAAGCTAAGACCGGAATAGCTGGTCAAGAGGAGGTGGTCAACACCTGCACCACACCAAATGCAACACTGCCCTCCAGAAAGTACAGTTGTGTACACTTACCATAAATGTAGATGTGAGAGTGTATTCACTGTTGCAGTCATCACATTAGGTTTACCTGCTTGCAGGTAGCCCTCAGTCGGCCTGATTATCAAAGTCTTGGGTCCTGCATCGGTTGCGGTCTCATCTTCCATGACGTCAGGTAGTAAGGGGTATAAAGCATGCAGCAGACGCCATTACATCAGTTTTTCTTGCCCCAGATGTCTGGTGCCCCCATAACGGGAAGCAATTATATACACGGTTACACCTCCAACAAAAAAGCAAATATACCAAATAGCTTAAAGCATAGTAAACAAGAGAAGGTATAGTCAATAGAAGTCAGGGGGCTGGAGGAGGGTAACCATGACTGCAACAGTGAATGCACTCTAACATCTACATTTATGGTAAGCGTACACAACTGTACTATGTTCTTCGTGTTTCACTGTTGCAGTCATCACACTGGGTAGATTCCCACAGCTAAGGATGGGAGGAGGTAATTAGATAGCATTAGGACCAGCTACAAGGCCCTGCAAGACTGCAGTGGCAAAGCCAGCTCTGGATTTAGAAAAACTTGGCAAGTGGTAATGCTTGGTGAAGTTGTGTACAGAACTCCAGGTAGCAGCTTCTAAGATGCCCCCGGTAGGGACACCTCTGAGAAAGTAGGGGTAGATGCAGCCCTGGATGAATGTGGTCTTATCCCCTTGTGAGGTAGGTTTTCCATGGTGCTTACAGCAGAAATTAATGCAATGGCCTCTCCATTTAGAAATGGTTTGTTTTGAAATGGCCTTCCCTCTGCCCCTACAGCAAATGCAACCAGCAGCTGTAAAGATTCCCTGAGAAGCTTAGTCCTGTCCAAGTAACATCTAAGTTGCCTGTGTACGTCCAAGGAGTGCAGTATTCGTTCCCCTTTGTTCTGTGGATTAGAAAAGAAGGTTGGCAAATGAATGGACTGATTAAAAGCCACACTGGATACCACCTTGGGCATAAAGAAGGGATTAGTCCTGAAGGACACTCTGTCCGCATGATGAAAGGCTCCACTGCCATGAGGGCCTGTAATTCAGACCCTCTTCTTGCTGAAGTGATGGCTAGAAGGAAGGCTGTTTTCCAAGAAAGGAATTTCAACTCTGCATTTGCAGCTGGCTCAAAGGGAGGTAAAGTGAGCTTTTCCAATACAAAGTTAAGGTAAGCTTTTGGCCCCTCTGAGGAATTGCTTCAGCAGTGGGCGAGAGAAGAGGGGTGGCTCTGTATTGTAATGTACTGAAATGGCTGAGGCATGAATTTTGATAGAAGAAAAGGAAAGGGCCTTGTGAAGCATCTCAGTTACGTATTGAAGAATATGAGGTAAACTGGGCACTGCTGTCCCCATCTCCCGGGTTTGGCTCCAAGAACAGAATATTTTCCATTTTTCAGCATAGGATTTTCTAGTACTAGGCCTCCTTGCCTCCAGAATGACATCCATCACTTGCTTACTGAGGGTATGGTAACGGAGAGGTCAGGTAATTAGTCAGGCTGCAAGGTTCAGGGTTTGAAGCTGTGGGTGCAGAATCTGGCCCTCCTGCTGGGACAGCAGGGCAGGGGTCTGAGGCAGGTGCCATGGTGCCAGCAGTGACGCTGCGCAAGAGGGAGTACCAGTGGTGGCGTGGCCAGTCTGGTGCAATCAGTATTGTCCTTGGTTTGTCCTGTTTGATCTTTAGTAGCACTTTGGAGATGAGAAGCAGAGAGGGAAAGGCAGGACAGGGCATTCACTTTCCAAGCTTGTCTGTGGGGAGTCCTTGTGCAGAATTTGTCCAACTGGTAGTTCTGAGGGGAGGCAAACAGGTCTATCTCTGGGCTCCGCCATTTGTTTCTCAGCACGTTGAATATCTTTGGTTCCAGTTTCCACTCGTGTGGGTCCATGAGATTTCTGCTTAGGTCTGCCAGTGTAATTAGCTTTCCTGGCAGGAATTGAGCCTGTAGGTGCATATGGTAGCTCAAGGCTGTGTTCCACAGAGCCATGGCTAGTCTGTAGAGATGGTATGAGTGGATTCCCCCCTGCTTATTTATGTAACACAACAGTGATGTTGTCCATCTTTACCAATAACTGTCCTGGAAGAATGTGGTCCCTGAAGGCTGTCAGAGCATTCTGTACAGCTAACATTTCTTTTTGATGGATATGCAGGTGCATTTGACTTTGGTTCCATTTGTCCTGAATGCACTGCCCTGCCAAGTTAGCCCCCCCATGCTTAGTCGGATGCATCTGTTAGGGTTTGGACGGCAGGGGGTAGAGTGAAAGGCAGTTACTTGCTTTGGTGGCAGGCCTCTGCCCACCAAAGGAACTATCTTTAGACAAGGTATGATAGGAATCATTGATTCTAGATCCTGAGAATGTTGACACCATAGGCTTTTTAGATACCATTGTAGTTTTCTCATATGCAGTCTTGCATATGGAATTAGTAGAATGCAAGAGGCCATGAACCCCAGGGCTTGCAGTATTTTCCTTGCAGACAGCTGGGTCTTTGTGGCCAGTAGTTTGAAGTAGGCTGTCAAATTAACTTGTTTCTCTGGCGTGAGGTAGGCCATCTGGGAAGTTGTATTCAAGCTTGCTCCCAGGAATACAATATGTGGGCAGGGTACAAGATGAGATTTCTTTTTATTTATGGCATAATTAGAGAAGTCAGCACTTTCTTTACAAATGCCAGATGATTTAATAGTATGTCCTGGCTTTCTGCCTGAATTAGACAATCGTCCAGGTTTGGGTATATTTGAATATTTCTTTGCCTGCAAAATGCAATGACTGGAGTTAGGCACTTTGTGAATATGCTGGGCGCAGTAGATAAGCCAAGGGCAGTGCAGAGAACTGATAGCGCATGCAGCCTGCTCTGAAGCATAGGTATCTTCTGCAAGATTCCCTTATTGGGATATGCAGGTAGGGTTCCTTTAAATCCAGTGTTGCCAACCAGGCATTTTTGCCTAGCATGGGAAGCAGCAGATGAAGAGTTAGCATCTTGAATTTTGAGATTACCAAAAATGTGTTTAGGATAGCCATGTCCAGTATAGGACACCAGGAATAGTCTTTTCTGGGTACCAGGAAAAGTCTTAAGTAGAAACCTTGACCCCATTCTTTTTCTGGGACAGGCTGAATAGCCCTGATGCTTGAGAGACACAACTTGCTTTTGAACCTCTGCCCACTGATTTGGGGGTAGGTCTGGCCAACTGTTTGGGGTTGGGTAAGGAGTGGAAGTGGAATCAGTATCCTTAGGAAACCATATTTAAAACCCATTTGTCCTGGGTAATGAGTTCCCAATTTTTTGCATGCAGGGCGATCTTTCCCCCTAAAGGAACAGTCAGTTGAGCAGGGCTTGGAAGGTTTAAAATAAAGTCATTGAGACAGTTTACCAAAGGGGGAGTCTTACTATTCTCTGCTTCAAAAGTGGGAGCCCCCCACTGCTTAGGCCTTTGAGTACCTTGAGACTGAAGCCTGGGTGTTTCTGCTGGTTCTGGGCTTGGACTGAAGGCCTGGAAGAGGCAAGATAGGACCAATTCTTAGAGGGCCAATGCCTACTAAATCTGGGAGGCTGTATTTGCAGGAAATATTTAACAGTCTGCATTGATTTAGCTTTTTCCTCCATCTTTTAAAGTACTACTTCTGCTTTGTTGCCAAACAGGTGGTCTTGGTTTAAGGGAGCCATCCAGTAATTAGTTTTTAACATGATCTGGCAAAGATGGCTCCTTAAGCCAAGCACGCCTTCTAAGTACAGACCCAATGACAGCAGCCCTGCAAGATGCCACTAATGAATCAAAACCACATTGCAAAGTATGTTTTCCAACTTGTTCAGCAGAATGCATTAAATCCTGTAATTCTTTATTTTCAGCACAGTCAGGAATCAACAATTTTCTGTTTAAGCAATCCAATAATATGCTGCTGATACTTTAACATATGAAACTGGCAGTTTAAGGCCCTAATGGCCAAAGTTGCAGAAGTGTATACCTTCTTACCCCATCTATCCAGCGCCCTGGAATCTCTGAGGGAGTAGGGTTTTTGCCAGTAGTAGCCTTAATGCTCTTGGGTCCCCGTGAAATGCTCTCAGGATCTGCAGTAGGATTTTTAAAGAGGAACTTGAGAGAGTCAGGTACCCTATAATGCCTATCAGGTTTTCTGGGAGCAGGAGGTAAAGTGTCAGGGGCCAGGCTAGATTCCGAGAATACATAATCTACCATGTCCAGTACAGGAGGGATAGCTAAAGGCCTGTGTTGAGGCAGGAGTAAGAATTTCCTAAGCCTCTTTTTAGAGTCAGAACAATCCTGGCTTAACCAGCGGAAATGCTCCAAGAGTATGCAAGGTTTCACCCAAAGAGAAATCCTCTGGAGGGGAAGCAGAGGGAATTGAGTACTCTGCATCAGAATCCTCATAGGTAGACAAGGGCAAAGCCTGGTCATCAGAGAAAACAAAAATTTCAGAATCCTGATCAGAAGGAAAATCAGTCTTAGGTCTCTTAGAGGGAGAAGGGTGGCTTCCCCTGATTAGACTAAGGTCTTCCGCCATTATTTGTTTTTTAGGCATAGGAGCCTGACCATGCGGTCCGGGTGTCAGTTTTCTGGGCATGGATCGAGTTTTAGGCCTTGAAGAAGATGGCATTGGTTTAATATGTCAGCAAGCCTGAATACACCCTCAGAAACCGGTGCCTGCACAGCAGCTCCGGACCCATCCAAGGTAGAGACATCTGCAGGTTCCACAGTTGAAGAATCTCACGGCATACTGGACTCCCAATGGGTCTCGGTAAAGGCCTGTGAATCTGAAGTAGCATGTATCCGGGGCTGCAAAACCACCTCACTGAGTTCTGGCAAAATGGCGACTAGCTTAGGAAAAACGTCGTTGGCAGCTTTGGACCTATGAGGTCTGTCTCGGTCTTTATCTTTGCGTCTTTTCGTAATGTCTGTAGTCGGATGGCTTACCGAAGCCATTTCTGGATAACTGAACAGAGTACCAAAGTATTTAGATGCGAAAATGAACAGACGAATAGTACGAGGTTTGAATAAGGCACAAAATTGGCAGTGAGATACGTCGTGGTCTGGGCCTAAGCAAGGAATGCAGTATGAATGAAAATCTTTGAGGTATTTGCTTTCCACAAGAAATACAATTGTTAACTTTTACTGACTGGTTTAGAGCAAGAAAAAGGATCCTCAACGGGGTACTTAGCTTAGTTGAAGACTTCGGATCTGAAACTCTAAAACGAAAATTTCAGGAGTCAGCTGACTGGCACTTGCGAACTGCTTCTGCTTTGGGTACTGCACAGCAAGCAAGACTGATGTAATGGCGTCAGCTGCATGCTTTATACCCCTGACTACCTGACGTCATGGAAGATGAGACAGCAACCGACGCAGGACCCAAGACTTTGATAATCAGGCCGACTGAGGACTACCTGCAAGCAGATAACCCTAATGTGATGACTGCAACAGTGAAACACGAAGATCACCACCCACCATCACAGCTCACAAAAACAAGCCACACACCAACCTTTGTGGACGCTCTCAATAGAAATCTACCCAAACAGCAGAGACCTCTAAGGCAGAAATGCACTTGACCACCACAACACAAAACAAACCAAAAGACACAGCTCAACTACACAGTGTGCCCCTCAACCCAAGGCAAAACAGCTTGCCCAATGAGGCACACTGATGTCCCACTCACTAGGTTGAATAAGGAGAAGGCTGACATCAGCTGTCTATCAGGTGCCAGAATCAGACCACACACACACTCAGGTCATTCCACAAGTACGAGTCTGTCACTGTCCATGTAGGTGTGAATGGCCAGAGACGCACCTTCCTGGACTACATGTAGAGAGACATGGAGGAGTTCTCTGATTATGTGGCCCAGGCAGGTATGATCCTAGCCCCGAGCAGCATCCTACAAATCACCCAAAATGATACCGAATTACAAGCGGAAAATGACTGACCAACAACTGGCTAAGTTTCTGGTGTCATTCTAAGGGAATCCAGTATCTGTCTGCCTGGGATGACATGATTAATAGATCTTGATGCTTTGCCAGAGATGGCCAGCATCTGTCACCCCTGGGCTGAGAAACTGGCTAAGGCTCTTGCCACTCCTCTAGTGGCTTTTTTAGGCGCTGTTCCAAAGACCCAATTACCACCGTAACAGCTACAAACAAATGCAATCTGAGAGTCATGGTGTTCAACGCTAGAAGTCTAAATCTGAAGATGCATTTGCTCAATGCACTCCTCAAAATGGTGAACATCGACATTTGTGCTGTAACAGAGACCTGGTTTAAGGCAGCAGAAAGCACGCCAACCCACTCATTCCACACCTTTCAGCCTCAGAACATGGACAGAAGCTCTAAAGGCGGCTGTGACTCCATATTCATAAAGGATATGCACACCTCCGGACTAGGAGCCCAGCATAACGCATCTGAGATACTTCAGGTACAACTAACACTGGGTAAGACGGCGATTCAGGTCGTAGCCTGCTACAGGTCCCCAACCATGTCCCAAGACTCTCACTCCATGTTCCTAAGCAGGCCGGCCGAGGGCAACCTGCCAGCAGGATTACCCAAATGTAATGACTGCAACAGTGAAACACGAAGAACATCTACTCTTGCACCAGTACACTGGCCCAGCGCTTCCTGGAATTCATCAATTCTAATGCCCTGGACCAGCTCATTCTTACCCTCACTAGAGGAAGCAACATCCCTGACCTGGTTATTAACATGGGCAACCATTGCACTACACCAAGTCAATTCCTCCCTGGTTAGATCCAACCACAAACTAATCAGCATGGAAATCCACATCTCACCCACACTCCACGCAAAGGTAGACAACATGAAAAACTTCTCCAAAAGCTGACTTTGGTCTCCTAACAGAGGTGGCTAACTTCACGGCACCCATGTCAATGGAAAATAGATGCATGACTGCCAAATCATACACCAATGCACTGTATGAAGATTTACATAACTGGAACTAGCCATAACCAACAGGACCAACATGCTCTCCTCCAAAAAAAGAAGACAAGCTGGTGGTCCCCTGCCATTAATAAACTCTACAATAGAAGGAAGAAACAGTTGCAGAAAAAGGTGAAGTCCCAAGACTGAAAAACTCCCTTATTAGCCTCAACAAAAACTTGAGATCCCTCATCAAATCCTCTAAAGCCAGCTATGAAGGCAGTGTTGTGGCAGACACTAAAAACAATCACAAAGCCTTCTATAGTTATATCAAGAATCTCCACAGAAATACCCAGGTTTACTCTGAGCTACTGCACAATTGTACCTCCTATACTGAGCAAACAGGTATTGCCAACGTACTGGCCAACAGATTCAGTGCCAACTTTGCCCCCCCCCCCAAAAGGACTGGTCACAATACCGGAGGAATGCCAGGCACCCAGCATCACAGGATAAGGCTGTATTGTCTAAGGTCAAGAATACAGCATCCATGGGATGAGACAATATCCCTGGATGTGCTCTATATGAACTACAAAGTGAACTAGTACCACATCTGTGGGCCCTGTTCAATCACGGCCTCACCTCACAGGTTTTGTCCCTATCGAATGGCGCACTGCTAGTCATCCATTTCCATAAAGGGGGAGCAACTACACACCCTGGGAATTATTGGCGCATTAGCCTGACAAGTCTAATATGCAAGGCTATGGAACGAATCTTCATGGACCTAATTAACAAGGATATAGGGAATCTCCAAACTCTAGAGCCCAAGCAATTTGGTTTTGAGAAAGGTAGATCATGCCTGCTCAGCCTGGTTGACTTCTTTGAGTCAGTCACCAGAGCTGCAAGGCAGTTCATACACCCTACTTCGATCTGGCCAAGCCCTTTGATACCATTCCCCACTCAGAAATTATTGATGAACTCATAAATCTAGGCATCAACCCCTACATCACTAGGTGGGTTGCAAACTGACTCACAGACAGAACCCACAGTACGAAAGTACCGGACTCCAAGTCAGTCTGCCAACCAGTCACGAGTGGAGTCCCACAGGGATCAGTCCTAGGTACTCTCCTGTTTGGCATCTACCAACACTGAGGGACTCTGGCTGACCAAGTTTGCAGACGAGTGCAAGCTGGGAGCCGTTATTAACTCCAAGTGATGTAGACATCCTACAGAAAGGCCTCACTGAGACCAATGACTGGTGTCAAAACCATGGCCTTAAGCTTAATGTCAAAAAATGCATAGTCATCCCCAATGGGGAAAACTCAGTTCCCACTAATTACCACACTGATGAAGTTCACTGAACACTGAAAGAGCTATAAGAGATCTGGCGACACAGGTTGACAGCAACCTCTCCTTCGACCACCACATTGCCACTGTGGTCAGAAAGTCCTTTTATGTGGCACATCTCATTACAAAGGATTTTGCATCCAGGAAGAAAGAGGTCATCTCTTTCTACTCTTCCTTCAATAGGCCAATCATAGAGTATAATGCCCCATTTGGCATGCATCTCACTAGACACATGCGACAGTGGGAAAGGCCACAAAAGTAGCTCATGAAGAGGATCCTAGGCCTTAAACACATGTCCTACATGGACAGACTCAAAAAACTCCAGCTATTCTCTGTATCATAGAGTCTACCAAGAGGCCATCTCTGCTTGACATCTGACCCAGCTCTGTTAGAAATGCTACATTTAAAGAAATCCCAATCCCTCTGCATCACACACTCCAGAAACCTCAACCTCATTACCACAAACATAACATGCTGGAGGGACAGGTTCATATAACCCAGAGACTGCCCATGCTCTGGAACAGACTTCCCATGCATGTCAAACAGAGGACCTCACTAGCCCTCCAACAGAAATCTTCATGAGTGGATGAGAAATAGAAAGTTCACCCCAGGGATCACTCCAGTGGCTCTACTTGACAGATGCACTGGGAACTAATGTCGGGCAGCACGACGCCAGGGCACTTCTATGGGCTAGGCTTGTAAAGGCTGTAAGGCCATTGGCCTATTACATCTATGAACCTTTGAGAAACTAAATTAGAGGTAATACAGAAATTGAGAAACTGGAAGCTGTTTATGGATAAGACAAGCAGTAAAAAATATTTGTAATCACTTTAGCTTCACACACAGGTCATACATATTTTTATCAACCAAAGAAGTTGTGGCAGTAAGAGTTGAACAATTTTATGGACAGGAAGAGGGCAAAGGGCCAAGTAGAGTAATCTGATCCAACAGAACAAGGTGGTTCAGATTTACCTGATTTGAAGGAATACTTTAGAACTATAAAGGTAAGGCTCATACACAAGCAGAAAGACATGATTCAAAGTGGAAAGGGATGACTAAACAGGAACATTTAAGAAACGAGAAAGTTGGATTTTGGATGCATATCCTTAACAGCCATACAAAAGAATACTGTATTCATAAAGTAGCAACTTCAATAAATTTATCTAATGCCACTAGCTACTCTATCAACATGCTATATCCATATGTAGTTGATACATTAATATGTTATTTTGAACACTAAGAACCTTCTGTACCAACTCCCAATATGAACAATATGGGTGCAAGTCCAACAATGCAAAACAATTTAAATTAAAAATAGTGAATCATTTTGGATGCTGTCATGGAGAAACAAAGTCTAGCATGAACTCTGCATGTCAAAGAGGAGAGAGTATGTGGTCAGTGCGCATGACTAAACTTTTAACCATGTCAGCAGATTCTGTTAAGCAGTAAACAACTCCTCAATACACATTATGGTCTGCACATATTTATGTATTTTGCTGAAACTGCTAGATGGCTGGAAAATGTTAACGGATTCAAATGCATCAGCTAGTCTGTTTAAGACTGCATTCCTTCTAGTTTCTCATGAGAACATTTCACCATTGTAACATTACTAATGCTGACTAGGGAGTAGGATATTTTAAGCAACCTATTTTTAGGACATTGACTTATTTAATTTTAGATATTTAGTACTTTTCTAATGAATAGCTGCAGTGGTGGAGCTGCGGTAGCGTTGTCGCCTCACAGTAAGACTTTGTCCGGTTCGATTCTCAGCTAGAGCGTCTTCTGCGTGGAGACATGTGTGAATGGGCATACCTTCGTTGAAGGTTGTGCGGTCAGGGCTGGCAACTCGGTACGTAAAAATCTATCTACCAATCATTAGTGGACCGGAGTTCCGCTGTGGCGACCCCTAACCGGGAAAAGCCGAAAGACAACACAGTACTTTTCTAATGAAAAACTACATTTACAGATCTTGGGAGTAAACTTATTGGATACTGGCTATGGTCTGATAGATAAGAATTTATGTACTCACCATAACGTTCCATGCGAGTTGTTCATCTCGCCTTCATTTTTTTACTAATGGTCTGGAGCCGATCCATCGGCTCCAGTACGACAGTTTGCAAAGCTCGAGGTTTAACAGTAGCGAGGCCAAGCCCCTTATCCCATGATGCACTGAGAACTACCTCAGATCTTGTTTGCTGTGTATACTATAACCATATAACTGAGCTATCCTCCCAAGGAGAGGAAGAAGAATTGAGCAACAGGATGAGACCAACCTCTATGTCAACTATCAGCCAGGAGGGGGGAAGGAGGGAGAGATGTAAGAATGAAGAGCCATGAACAGCTCAGATGGAAAGTTATGGCGAGTACATAACTTCTTAATGTGAAGTTGTTCAATCTCACCATTCATTCTTTACTTATGGGTAGCGTCCCTAGCACCAACCTCGGGTGGCTCACGGGAGTACATTCTTTAGAACCATATACCCAAATGAAGCCCAGTTCCTGGAGGCCTTACCAACTTTGTAATGAGTGATAAAAGTATGAGGTTTAGACCAAGTGGCCGCAGCACAAATGTTAAGGGGCAATTTGGCTTGGAACGCAGATTATGTAGCAACGGCTCTGGTTGAATGAGCTTTAATCATGTGTTGTAAAGGCATATTAACAGCTGAATAAACAAAGGTGATACAATCAGGTAGCCATTTAGAGAGAGTTGTTTTAGCCACTGGTCTACTTTTTCTGGCTTCAAAGAATGACACGAAGAGCTGGTTTGATTTCCTGATATCTTTTGCTCTGTCCAAATAAAATCTGAGCTGTCTGTGAACATCAAGTTTGTGCAGCAAATACTCCAATTTATTGGAATGGTTAGAGAAAAAAACTGGTAACTCAATGACTTGGTTGATATTAGATTCTGAACAAACTTTGGGCAAAAAGGAGGGGTTTGTCCTAAGAGATACTCTATCAGCATGGAAAATCAAATAAGGGGGACTTGTAGATAAAGCTTGAAGTTCTGACTCGCTGTGGGCAGAAGTAATAGCTACCAGAAATATTGTTTTCCAAGACAAATATTTGAGATCACAAGATTATGCTGGTTCAAACGGGGGGAGAATTATACGAGACAGTATAAAGTTTAGATTCCAAGGAGAAGTTTTCACTGGAGGCCTCATATGAAATATTCCTTTGAGAAAAGCCTTGGATAACTTGTGGGACATTATGTTTAGTCCGTCAGCTCTGAGATGAAAGTTAGATATAGCAGCCAACTGAACCCGAACTGTTGCGGTTGCCCCTCCTTTATTAAAGATCATAGTCAAGAATTCTAGTATGGGATGTCAAGGGACTTGATAAGGATCAATGTTCTGCTTAGAAGCCCATATGAAAAATCTCTTCCACTTACTAAGATATAATCTTCTAGTGTAGGGCTTATGGGAAGACAAAAGGATCTATTTTGTCTCACTGGAAAAGTTATGAAGCCTGGCTATGAGGGGAACTGGAGCAGCCAAGCTGTCAGCTTCAGGGACTGCAAGGAAGGATGGAGGTCCCCCGACAGATGTGTCAGAATGTCCGAAATTGGGTCCAAAATTCATGGATCATCCAAGAGATGATGAAGAAATGGGAACCAAATCTGCAGAGGCCAATGAGGGGCTATACGAATGATGGTCCTTCCCAAATATTTTGCTTTCTGTAGAAATCTGGGTATCAACGGGATGGGTGGAAATGCATAGAGGAGACCCGGGGGCCAATCGTGTACGAGTGAGTCTCTCGGGGCTTCTCCCAGAGGAGGAATCAGGGTAGAGTAGCTTCTGCATTTCGTGCTGATGTGGCTGGCAAAAAGGTAGTGGCAAGGCTGGCCCAATTTGCGGAAAATCCTGTCTGCAATCTCTGTATTTTGGGACCACTTGTGCGGCAACAAGATTGCCCTGCTCAGTTTGTCTGCTATCACTTATCACTTTGGATGTCCCCAGGATGTGCGTTGACAACAGAAAGTGCTGGGAGGGAACAGCCTACCGACAAACTGAGGGCTTCTCGGCAAAGGGGTAAGACTTTTATTCCCCTTGCTTGTTCTAGTACCAGACTACCAACATACTGTCTGAATTGCAATCATTCCTAGAGGAAGAGAGTCCTGGAAGTACTGCAACGCCAGAAGTACTGCTTTCATCTCCAGAACATTGATATGTAAATGTGACTCGATCCATCCATGTGCCTTGGGCAGTCTTTCCCTGGAAATGCCCCCCACCCCATCAGGGAAGCATCCGTGGTCACAGTGGCTACTGGAGGGGGTAGTCCAAAGGGACGTCCTATGGTTACATGAAGAGACGTCAACCACCACTGGAGACCTCTCTTGCAAGAGTTCGTAATTAAAATAGTGAGATTCATTGGGAGTTCCTGATAAGACCATTGAGTGAACAGCCATTGAAGAATCTGCATATGCATCATTGCTAATGGTATAGCCAGGATCACTGCAGCCATCAAACCCAATACTTTTAGAACTTCTGTGGCTGGTGCTCTGTCTTTAGATACCAATGTGCTGATATGCTGGCGAAGAAGAAAGATTCTCTCGATTGGCAGTCTTAGAGTGGTGGTTGGAGTGTCTAACTGTGCCCCTATAAAAACGATATGCTGCGATGGCGACAAGGCAGACTTTTCTGAGTTGACTAATGCCTAAGTGATTGCAGAGTGTCACAGTACATTCCCTTGCCTGAATCAGTTGATGCCTGGTGGTAGCGGTAAGGAGCCAATCGTCTAGGTACAGAAACACCTGAAATCCTAGATGCCTCAGGTGAGCCATAACCACTGCCATGCATTTGGCGAACACTCTGGGGGCTGTAGTGAGACCAAAGGGCAGGGCTCGAAATTGAAAATGATCGACTCCCAGCCAGAAACGCAGGTGATCTCTGGATGGCCTGGTCAATTTTATGTGGTAGTAAGCTTACTTGAGATCTATCTAGCACATCCAATTGTCTTTCCCTAAAAAGGGAAGTATAGACTGTAGTGTCTGCTGAGGTCCAAAATGGGTCTCCAGTCCCAGGTTTTCTTTGGAACCAAAAAGAACCTTGAAAAAGTTCTGAATCCTGTTTGGTCTGCTGGGACTGGCTAGATGACTTTTTCTAGCAACTTGTGGACATCTATATAGTTGCTTGTTCCCTGTAACTGGGTGGAACGTCCAGGATTCTCCTTGTGAAAGGTATGAAATACCCTCTGGAAATGATACTTTGTACCCATCTGTCTTGTTACGTCTTGCCAGGCGTCTGGATACAAAGATAAATGACCCCCGACTGCCTCCAGAGCAGGACAGTCAGACCTCCTTTCAGTGATCTGTCACCCTGATGTTGTGGACCCCCTCTGCTGCAAGGGCAGCGTCTTCCATTAACCCCCTCCTCTGCCCCTAGAGGGGGATTCACCACATGTCCTGAAAGACTCCTTGGGCTTTCCAGAACCGCATCTTTCCTCCCCCTTGGTCTTTGAGGTAAGGCCGAGCAGGGGTGGAAAAACAGACTCCGATGGCAGAGTCTTTCCCTCCTATTCACACCTGGTCAAAGTTTCCTTCACTTTTGGCCCAAAAAGGGATGAGCCATCAAAAGGGGTGTTCACAAATGAAGACTTAAAGGGCTCTGCAAAGGAACACAAGTGCATCCAGGAATGCCTTCTGAGAGCAATTCCTGTACCCGCTGCCCTACTCGTTCCATCAGCTGCATATGATATGAGATGCATGGCTGGGCGGCAACTTTGTCAAGAGGCCCCTGCAGCTACAGTACCCTGAAGAGCATCTCCCAACTCCTAAAGGAGATCTCTTTGCAACCTAGTGAAATGGGTCAAATAGTTCGGTGAATGGAGAGTAAAAGTCGCTGAACTAAACATGTGTTTTCCATATCTATCCATGATCCTAGACCCTCTATTAGGAGGATGAATAGACGAGGAAGTCGCAGACATTTCCTTTTTGGTGGCCACCGCCACCAAGGCATCAACAGGAACTCCTTTGGACAAAAAAGTTTTATCTGTTGGAGCGGAAATAAACTTATTAGGCCTCCGAGGAACAGGCTAGTGAAATGGGTCAAACAGTTCAGTGAACGGAGAGTAAAAGTCGCTGAACTAAAAAAGATGTACTCACCATAACGTTCCATCTGAGTAGGTAACTTAATTTGTGGTTAGTCCTGAGGGAAACCGTGTCTTTATGAAAAATGATATATGGAGGCTTACTGCAAAGACCGTGAAGCTCCAATATCCTCCTAGCTGAGGTAACAGCAATCAGGAATGCCGTTTTCCAAGATACATATTTTAAGTCGACTGAAGCCGCGGGTTCAAAGGGAGGACCAGTCAGAGCCTGTAGAACTAGGGTTAGATCCCATGGAGGAACTGCATCTAACAGGGGGCCTTAACAGAAAATTCCTTTCAGGAATGTTTTGCAAATCTTTGAGGAAGGTAATGGGCCTAAATTGTTTCCAACATGGTAGTAGGAAATAGCTGCCAACTGAACTTTGATGGTAGAAGAACTAGCCCCCTTGATGAAAAGTATGTGATAGAAAGTCTAGAACTGCTGGGATAGGAACCGTGAAGGGATCCAAATTCCTATGCTCCGCCCAGATAGAGAAACGTTTCCATTTACTCTT
>NC_056728.1:1050786934-1050864434 GCF_019279795.1 Protopterus annectens
GGGATCTGAATGGAAGAGGGATGGAGTGTGAGGAGTCGAGGATAAATGAAGATGGACAACACAGATGGAATGTTATGGTAACTACATAACTATCTCATGTTGTCAATCTTCATTTATTCTTTCATATATGGGACACAGTCCTCAGCTACCTTAGAGCTTGGGAGGACTCTCAAAAGGATATTCCCGAGCAGCATAGAACCAAAAGATGCCAAATCCAATCTGTAATGAGTAATAAAGTTATGTAGGGAAGCCCATGTCACAGCTGCACAATCATCCATGGAAGCCTTAGAATGAAAAACTGCTGAAGTGGCTATGGCTCTACTATGTACCTTGACAGGCCAGGGCAATTCAATTTTCCTACTTTTGCATATGAAGGATATACAAACTTTCAGCCATCTAGATCAGGTAACTTTGGATACTGGCTTTCAGATTTTCTAATGTTTTTCGTTCTATGACTACAGAATCGCAGCAGTCTATGAATATCCAATAAATGGAAGGACTACTAACCTTTGCTTGGGAAAAATACTGTAATTTATTGATATTTATTTCTGACACCACCTTTGGAAGAAAGAATGGTTCCTTTTCAAGGAAACTGTCTTTGTGAAATATCAAATACTTTGGTTTGTAAGATAATGCTTGAATTTCTGAAATTCTTCAGACAGAAGTAATTGCTACAAGAAATAGCTTTCCAAGATAAGAATTTTAGGTCGTGGTTGGCAGCAGGCGTGAAGAGGGACTGCGCTATTGTCTGTAATGCTAAATTAAGGTCCCAGGGTACAAATTGATCCTTATATGGAGATTTTAACAAAGTCCATTTTAAGGACGCAAAGATTGAGAAATGAATGAATATTTCTTTAACCCACTATAAAAATTTGAAATCGCCACTAGCTGAACCCCAATAGGGAAATGGGCTCCTTCAAAAAGCAAAACTAAAAATTCTAAGATTTTGTCGACAGGAGCAGAGAAGGGGTCAATGTTATCACGAGCACAGCAGGAAAATCTCTTCCATTTACTTTTGTAGAGTATTCTAGTGGAGGGTTTGTGCAAAGCCAAAAGAATCTTATGAACAGAGAAAGATAGAGAATTATGCCTTGCAATTAATGGAAATGGAGAAGTAAAGCTGTGAGCTTGAGGTTCTGAAGGTTTGAGTGAACTAATCCCTCTGGATGGGATAGGAGATTTGGATCTGGGTCCAGAGTCCACGGTCACTGAACCAGAAGGCCAAAGAAAGGGGAATCAAATCTGTCGAGGCCAGAAAGGAGCAATGAGGATTACTTTGCTCTCCAACCTGACTGCTTTCTTTAGAATTTGAGGAATTCATGGAAATGGAAGGGGTACACAAGTCTGTAGGGTCAATCATGTAGGAGAGGGTCTCTCTGGGACTCCCCAGGAGTGAGGACAAGAGCAAAGTAGCTGCTGCACTTGTTCAGGGGCAATGCAAACAGGTCACAGCAAGGCTGGCCCCAGTGAAGAAAAATATTTTTCGCCACTTTGGGATTGAGAAACCACTCGTGAGGCAGAAGAATACATCTGCTCAGTTTTGTCTGCTATCACACAGGAAATCCTCGGAATAAGAGTTATCAGAAAGTGGATGGAAGAGAACGCCCACTGCCAGACTCAGAGTGTCTCGACAAATGGGGTCATTACTTGGTTCCTCCCTGCTTGAGGCACCAAACTGACATTGTCTGTTTGAATTGTATTCGTTCCTGAGGGAACAGCAGCTTGAAAGGCCTGCAACGATAAAAGCACTACCCTCAGCTCCAGAGCATTAATATGCAATTTGGCCACTATGGGGGACCAAATGTCTTGGATAGTCTTGCCCAGATAATGCCCCTCCACCCCATATGGAAAGCATCCATGGTCACTATGGCTTGGGGTTGAGACTGGGCAAAGGGGAGGCCCAAGACAATTTCATCTGAATGAATCCGCCAAGCTAGGTCTTTCTTGCAACAGCTGTTGAGATCTGATCTGACACTGGTTGATGTAATATGGACCACTGAAATGCTAGAAGCCACTTAAGAATTCTCATGTGAAATCTTGCTAAGGTAACCAACGTTATGGCCATCGCCACAGACCCCAAGGCTAGTAGGGCTATTTGTGCAGTTACTCGTGTTTCTGGCAATTCTCTTCACTTTGTCTCCAATCTTTTCCACTCTAACATAAGGGAGGAAGTGCTGCACGACATGGTGTTTAATATCACTCCTATGGACTCAAGTTTGGGTAGGGTGTCAGTTACGACTTTATGATTTACAATGATCCCCAGGTTCACACAGATCTGGAGGACAGTTTGTTCTAGAAAATGCCTGGTAGCAGTGGTAATCAGCCAGTAGTCTAAATATGGAAACAACTGGAATCCTTGCAGCCTCAAGTGAGGTGATACTACTGTCATGCATTTGGTCAACACCCCCCTGAGGGCTGTTGTGAGGCCAAAGGGCACAGCTCTGAACTGATGACTGGCTCCCACTCAGAAGCGGAGAAATCCCCTGGTGCGCTTGTCCATTTTTATGTTGTAATACGAGTCCTGGAGCTCTACCGAGCACATTCAATTGTCGTTCCCTAGAAAAGGGAGAATAGACTGAACTGCGACCATCCAGAATTTTGTGTCTGTCAAACAGACTTGTTCAAAACATTTATCCAAAATTGTGGTCAAGTGATGATAATGGTACGAAAAGGGACTGTGCCCCTCAGTTCATACAGATTATGGATAGGACGTTTGATTTTAATATTAGCAAAGGAACGGCTAGTATGAATATACAGGAACAAGACTTCATAACTTTAAAGGAAATTTTTACATTCGACAAAAAGCTTTTTAAACTTAAATGTATACGAATGGAAAACAGTTTAGAGTGTATGAATTTAAAAATGTCCCCCAGGGACTACATATGTTTAAATTTCCATTTGGAATGGATTACAAAGATGAACAGATGATTTTACTTTTTTGATGAATGTAGGTTTGAACTTACGACTAGTGTTGAACTGTAATGAAGTTTTGGTAATTTGGGGCCAGAGTGGGATAACCTGAATCAGAGTATTTTAATTGATTTATTAATTTTCTGACTAGTGTGTTTTGTGAAAGGATGTTATTTAAGGTAAACAAAAAATGTCTTATTTTTGTCAAAGAAAGGAAACTGGAGAGGGACATCAAACAATACTATGAAAATAAAATACATCCTATTCAAAGAGTGGGGGAACAGAGGGGTAATTTTGGTTGACCAGTCACCACCAAGGACCAGGGAATGGTCCAATAATGATTTTGGGGGGATATGGATGAACTTTACTCCTTTTCTCCTAAGGTTCAAGATTTTTTGTTACCCGTTTGGCAGTCAGTGAGGTTGGCCAGCAAATACTATAAGGCAATGGATTCGGGGCAACTTGAATTATGTGGTGAGGGACAATCAGAAATTAGGAGCACAGAGGAGGACATCATTTGGAGCAGCAATGGAATAGTTGGCTGTTACAAGGGTTTTAAAATCTATAACTACACAGGTAAACCTATAGTTAAAGAACATTTAATTTTTAAAAGGGTTCAAGTTTATTCCTACTGAAAGAGTGGATGTCACAGATGTTCTCCTGGAATTAAAGCTTTTTACTAGCAAATTAAATTTGGATTTATTTTTCAAAGAAAAGGAAGAAATTAGTAACAAAGTTAACATGCAAGTCCAAAAAGGTGCAGCACGTTTAACCCTCCCCTAAATCCAATTATACAAGTTTGAGAAAAGTGTTGTGGAGGATTTATACAGAATGTTCTCCCAAGATAAAAAGTTATTTTCAAACTTAAGGATGAGAGAGAGAGATCCTGAATTTGTTAAGGAACAATCATGAAACTAGGGTGATGAAGCCAGACAAGGAGGGAAGGGTGGTGTTATATAACATGGAGGATTACAACGTGATGACTAATTTACTTCAATAGTGAAACCTACTCACCTGTTTCTAATAACCAGATCTTTATGCTTACAGGCGGATAGGTATTCATCCAAGAAAGAATCTACTGCAGAATAGGATTGAAGGAGGGACCTACAATTTTCTGAGACAATTTAATCCCATCATCAGAAATATTTTCGGGATTTCAAAGGTTCATAAATCTGTAGAGAATCCGGTACCATTTGGTAAAAGGATTTCTGGGATTTTTTGGGCAAATTAAAGGAGACTGTATGGAAAAAGGATTTAATTTTGACTACCAATGGAGGACCTCTTTTCAGTGATATCAAGAGGAGGGGTTAAAATATTTTCAGGATACTTTACACCATTACTCTACATTGCCCAAAGACGCTACACATCCATGGTAGTTGAACTTATAGAATTAGTCTTAGAAAATAATTTTATATGCTTTCAAGGAGAATTATTACCAACAAGTCATGGGGGTGGCTATGGGTGCAACATGCGCCCCGGTTTATGCTATCTGATGTTACGGTGGGAAAATGAATTTATTTTTAAAAGCCCTTTTTCCAATATCGACTTTGTTTGGATGACATTTATTTTGTGGGATGGGAATAAAGAAGGAATTACTAATTTTGTGAAGTATTTGAACCATTGTTAAGGTTGCTTTAAGTTTACTGCTTTGTTGGAATAGGGACAGCATTCGTTATTTGGATACTAGGATATCACACACTACAGGAGGGTTTCAAGTCTAATATATTCAGAAAAGATACATTTTGCAATAATCATTCACAATTTCAAAAGAACAACTTGGTTAGGGGGCAGGCCATTCATACTGCCAGAATGTCATCCCATTATGGTGATGTGCGGGCTGAATTAGTTAAGCTGAAGGAGATGCTTCTTGGTAGAGGTTACCCGGACAAGTTGGTGACTGGAATTATTGAAGTGTACAGGGGTTGGGGTACCAAATTTAAACTACTGCTAGGTACTGGTAATGATAAATCCAAAAAGGTGAAAAGGGATGCATGGCATGAGAAGGCTTTAGTTACTAAATACTGAATACAATTAATACGGTCACCATATTTGGGGTATAGTTAAGAACAAGTGGAATATTTTTAAGGTGAATAAAGATTTGTACAATGTACCTGGATATGAGCCTATGTTTAACGTTCAAATATTTTTAACATTTCTTACGGTTTTGAAGGGAGTGCATTTAGTGCCACTTTTTTTTTCAAAACAGGGGGACAACCACATGTGGAATGTGTAAAGAATGCCCTTTCATGTTAAGGAAGGAACACAATTTTGAAAAATGGGTTGTGTAGTTGGCTATATTTTTAGAAAAGGGAATTATTGTACTAGCAGACTATGTGAATTTAGTTGGGAGTTATTTGGAAGAGAAAGGGTATGGTGTTATCCTCTGGTTATAATCCTTTGCACACAAACATTTGAAGTTTTTTGGAGCCAGATGGGTTGGTGGAAGGACAGATGCCCCCCCCCGACTACGACCAGAAAGCGGCAACTGGACCTTTCAGGAGCGCTGGTAGGATTTGCCAGGAAAGGAGTCCCTGGAACCCTGACTTTGTGGGCCAACTCTGCCACGTGGATGGCATCTTCCGTTAAAGCTCCCCCACATCTGCCCCTGGGAAAGCCACTGCCATGCGTGTCCTGAAAAGGCCCTCAGGACTTTTTCAACCACATTTCCCCGCTCTTCTGGTTCCTGGAGTAGGACCACTTTATTTGTGTCTTTCGGCTATTCCCGGTTAGGGGTCGCCACAGTGGAACTCCGGTCTGCTAATGATTGGTAGTGGATTTTTACGTACCGGGTTACCAGCCCTGACACACCACCTTCAATGAAGACACGCCCCACATTCACATATGCCACCACACAGAAGACGCTCTAGCTGAGAATCAAATGGGACAACGTCTTGCTATGAGGCGACAATGCTACTGCAGCACCACCACAGCAGGAGTAGGACCACTGAGGGGCAGAAATATATGCCCACTGCAAAAAGGGTCTTTCCGTCTTTCTCACAATTGGACAAAGCTTCTCGAACTTTAGTGTCAAAAGGGGACGATCTGTCAAAGGGTGCATTGACAAATGAACACTTGAATGGTGCTGGACATTTGCACAAGTGCATCCAGGCATGTCTCCTTATGGCCATGTCCAATACTGCTGCTCTAGTCATCTTTGGCTGCACATGCTATGAGCCTCATGGATGAATTTGAAATGGACTCCAAGATGGCCAGCTGAGAAGCAACCTCATCTTGGACCTCTTCAGATATGGCTCCTGTGAGGGTATCTGGCAGCTCTTTAATCAGATCCCTTTGAAGTCTGGTGAAGTGTACTATACAACTCAAACACCGTAAAGCAAAGGTCAATGAAGAATAAACCCGCTTCCCAAACCTATCCATCCTCCGAAACGCACAGAGGGTGGTGGATAGTGGAACTTTCATCTGCCAGTTTCTTTTTTGTGGCTGTCATTACCATCATGGAATCCACCACCAATCCTTCAGCCAAAAACTGTTGGTCCTCTGGTGCAGTTAGAATTTTGCCTGTCCTCTTGGGATACGTTCTACAGTCTCAAGAGCCTTCCACATCTGCTGCAAGGTCATCTTAATGACCTCAACAATGGGAGGAGTTACCAAAGAGGTAGATGGATGAGCGCTGAAAGCCTGAAGAGGGTTTTTTGGAACGTACCGCCACCCCTCTATGGATCTCAAGGATGTCTCTAAAGGAGACATCTCCCGGGGTCGACCATGGGGAACTTTCTCCATCAAAATCAGTGTCCTCTATGATAGATTCCTCCAAGGAATTTAGGTGTTTCCTCTTACACTTCCTCTTCTAAGGGACCTCCTCAGTGGGATGATTTGGGGAGGTATCAGAAGAGGACAAATCCTGACTAGGTGGCTCTTGCAGTTTTGGTGCTCGCTGTCCAGGTGATGGGATTGGCTGAGGCTCTGGATGAGGGGAAGAATTGGGGAACTGCCCTAGACAGGGAAGGAGCAGACTGGATGCCCATAGTGGACAAGGCCCCTCTCCATGGCCTGGAAAGCTGGTCCACCCAAAAAGGGAAGGGAGCCCAGAACCAAGAAAGACTGCCTTGGAATCGTGGTCCCCCCCTCACTCCAAAGAAACAGCCCCCAAAGCTGAAGGTGGGGTAGAGCTAACAAGTGCCAAAGCCCCAAGTTTCAGAGACAGCTCTGAAAAAACTGGAGTTGAGAACCACCCCCCAGAAGACAGCATAGCCACAACCCCAAGCGTTCTCCAGATCTAAACGAGCCAAAAAAGAACTCTGGGCAGAAATCGGAACCAGAGATGAAGATCTCGTCAAAACCAAAGTAGTAGACACCGGGAAAATTGGAGCCGGGATCTCTAAAGCCTCAGAGGAGGAAGACTAGATGGAGTTGCAGAAGGAAGGGCTCCTGATCCAGAAGGGGCAGGAACAGAGGACAAGCCTGAACATTCCCTTGCTGCAAGGAGCTGACCCACCAACCTCAACACATCCACTTCTGTCAGACTCTTGGTGGAACAAACAGACTGGGTAGATGGAGATTTCAGTCTAGATACTTGACTTGCAAAGGGATCTACGGATGGGGAGCATCTGGTCCTAGGAAGATCAAAGGAGGACGATGCAGTGTTTTCAGTGGGCACTAAAGACAATGGTGCCAAAACAGATGGCACAGAGACAGTGTTCCTGGGTCTGCCTCGACAACTTGGAAACCAATAATGTCTCCTCTATTGGTACAGATGTTGGCACTGACGTGTCCCTTGAAGTAACCGTTCTGTACTGGTACAGGGAACCGAAGTTTTAATTCTTTTGGCTGTCTAAAGTGAGGAAGAAGCTGGCACCAACAGAAGACTCCATAGGTTTGTCAGGTGTCGAAGATGAGGAGGAAGGGGAAGGAGAATAAATATCCACTTTGCTTTTACCAAAATGACCAGATAAGGCCTCAAAAGAGGACTATCATCCCATTTAGTAACAATTTATTCTTCCCTTCCACCACGACCCAATGACTAAAAACATGACAAATGGAACAATCTTCTGAGTAAGTGCACCGAGCCCAGGCAATAAACACAGAGTGCCCAGAGTTGGACAGTTTGCGACTAAACGCCAAACATTTCTAAAACCTGGTGGCACCTTTATCAGCCATGACTCAACCCACAAGAATCATGCAAACATGTACACACCACACTAAGGTGAAAAGGTAGAAGGATAGGGAAAAGAAAAGGGGCTACCAACAAGCAACACCTGAAGGTACAAAAATTACCAGCAATGGTAGACAAGAAACTGAAACTAATCTTTTTTTTAAACTAGAAAAGAAAGGAAATAAAGACACCAACAATGGTAGTACAGAATACGAGATGTAAAAGCTATCGGAGAGAATAGACTAAAAAAAACCCCACAAAACAATATTAACCAGAAAAAAACCCTTACATAACTATAAAAACTAGAAACACAAGAGAAAAACGCACTTAGCTCAAGAGAATGGAGATGCATCTGTCAAAGGAAAGCGGCAAACAAGATCTGAGGTAAATTGGAGAGGAGCATTCTGGGTAGGACTTAAGCTAGAGAGTTTTTGGTTCTCGCGGGCTGTAGTAATGGGAGAGCTGGTTCCGATGCTTGGAACTGAACCCATATGTTATGGAATAAATGAAGACTGACATCAGATTGTATGTTTGCCTATGTCTCGAGTGATAATTCAATAAACTGTTAAATGATCACTACTGCAATAACTTTAGCTATATGGGTTATATCCTGTCAATAAAATAATAGCCAGCATGCAAAGCTTCAGGTCAACTTTCACACGCACAAGCTGAGTTGACTAAAAGACCAGTTTGGGCATGAGGCCCTTCAAAGCTTTGCCAGCAAAAAGGGAGGCTGAGCCCCAAAAGGAAAATGCTCCAACATTAAATACATACCAAAATACAAGTGGGATTGATGGAGGGAGGCAGCGGCTACTGCAGCAGCAATCATTCAAGCATATACGGTTAAGGTCAACTTACACAACTGTACTGTTATTCATACTGATTACTGCTGCAGTAGCCTTGGCTATACTGGTAGATTACCACAGATAGCTACATTTGGGAACTGGCAGAAAGATGGTCCAGGAGCCCCTGCAGAATAGTTCTAGCAAAGCTTGATCTAGACCTGCAGAAGGAATCAAGCCTATAAGATTCTGTGTGTACAGAGGACTACTTAGCAGCTTCTAGAATCCAACACTTTCCAAAAAGCCACAGATGAAGCAAAGGCCCTGACAGAATGGGCCTTGATCCTGCCTGGAATAGATTATTCCAAGTATAATAATGCAATAACCTTAGACAACCATTGGGAAATGGTCTGTTTTGACATAGGTCGTTCCCTCTTTCACAAGAAATGAATTGATCCAACGCTCTGGAAGACTTGGTTTTGTCAGGATAATACCAGAACTGTCTGTGGACATCCAAGATATGGAGTATCCTCTCACCCTCATTTTTAGGTTTAGGGAAAAAGTGGAAGATGGGTATATTTGGCTCAATGTAAACCTGGATACCAATTAAGGTATAAAAGGGTTCTCAAACAATTTCTCTATGGAAAATGAGGCAGAGTTGACTCACCAAGATAGCTTACAAATCAAATACCCTTCTTGCAGTTCAGAGCAATCAGTAAAACAGCAGTTCAGAGCAATCAGTAAAACTGTTTTCCATGTTAAGAACCTCAAGTCAGCAATAGCCATCTAGCACAAAATTAAAATCCCAAGGAGAGGCCACCAGTTTTCTTGGAGGCCTCATGCAAAAACCCCTTTCAAGAGCATTTTGACATAAGACTGCATTGAAACAGGGTGAATGGGCACACATGCAGAAATAGACAAAAATGAACCTTGATAGGAGGAAGATAAAACCATACAACTATCCCTGAATGGGTGCTGGTTATTTTGTTGCCACAGACTAGAAAACATTTTCCATTTGCTAATAAGATTTTCTAGTAGCTGGGGCTTTCTTGCCTTCATTACTACCCGATACACATCCTCAGTAAATAGGAGCCTAAAAGTAAATAAGATTCCATCACCCAGGTAATCAACTGAAGATGACTGATGTCGTGGTGCATCAAACACCCCTGTTGTGTGAACAGATTCAGTTTGTGAGGAAGCTCGTGGTAACTGCCACTGGCCATTTCCAAGCCTGGGCCAAGTCATCACACTGATGTTAGGCGATTTCTTCTGAAGTATCCTAGATATTATTATAAAGGGTGGAAAAAGCATGAAGGACCATTCCTGTAAAAGGAAAAGGAATCTGTCTCCCACAGCTTCCTGCAGTGTCCTGGAACAGGATCTTGCCTGTTGACTTGTTCAGCCTCTTTGCCTTCTCTGAAGAACTACTCACAGATTTAATCAAATCTTGAAAGAAATAATCCCTGATCTAGTTTCCATTTGTTAGGGTCTGTCATGGTCCTGCTCAGCCTGTCACAAATTTGCTCTGATGGAATGTAGGATGCCTGCAGAGTGAGACTGTACTGTGAAGCTATACAGCAAAGTAACATGTCTAGTCTGCAAAGGGGGGTATAACTTGTTTCCCCCTTGCTTAATGTACCACATGGCTGCTGTATTGTCTGTAACCATTTGAAGTGGCCCTAGGCACCAGTTTAGAGAGTTGAGTGCCATGATGAGGGCAAGCATCTACTTGATGTGTGCATGCATTTGTCCTTTGTGTCCTACACCCCCTGCACTTCTCTCTTACCTGAAACTGCTCCCTAAGCAAAGTCTGAAGTGTCTGTGGTGATCAACTGCTTTGGAGCAGGAAAGGGAGACCTGGCTCCACAAAAAGGTTTCTGACATAGCCCAGCACTAAAATTTATAAAGATAAAAGGTGTTGATGCTGGACCAGAGATTTATTTTAGATACCCCTAGCAAGACTCGTGAGAAAGATAGTGGTATGAGAATCAGATGCCTTGAGACTCAAAAATCCTGAGATAGTCTCTCATAGTAACTGAAGTCCAAGTAGAAAAGCTTAGAAGTAGATCTAAATGAAGATCCATTGTTTTCTTGTGGAAAGAGCTTTTTGAACTGAGGTGCCCAACGTCCCAGGAACACAATCCTGTGTTCTCTGAATTCCAGCATGGGTAAGAACTCTCACCATGACAGATTCAACACTTTGAAAGAGACTCTGCAAAGATAAGCAATTTGGGCACAAGCACAAATGGGTTTAGGAAAGAAAGATCTATAACTAGTCTCCCAAGAATTTCTTCTTTAGCACTAACATCCTTTAATAAAAATTCTTCCCCACCTGGGAAGGAGGAATTTGGTTCTATTATTCTTTGGTACAGCACGTGATGAACAGGAGGAAATGAGGCTGATCTGGATGATGAGGAATGACACCTTGGAAAGATAGAATTCCCTCACACTGCCAATGTGATCTTGATTATTTTCAGAACCTGTCTGAAACACTGCCAGAGAAAAATGGAGATGGAGTTTTAGGAAGGAAAAAGGGGCTAGGGTAGGAGTCACAATGTCTCTTTTATTTTTAAAATTGTATTCCCTGAGGAGCTTTACTCCCTGGGTCTCTGCTGAAAATGAGCCAAAAGCTCATACTAACTCGGTTAAATGTAAACTAAATAAATAAAAGATAAGTGGTCAGAGGTACAACAAATGGCCACAGCAGAGTCACCCATCTGCAACTGAAGTAAATGCTAGCCTACTACGGTGGCAAAGACTTTGCTTAATTAATATTTTTTGGTGGTTGGAAGGACTGACCGTGGCAACAGTAGTCTGTTCCATGGTCAAGCCAAAAATGGTGCCTCTTTCCTGGAGAAGAAAGCCAATTGCCAGTAAACTACCTAGCCCACAAAATGTTATTTGACAGAAAAAACAGTATAACAATCACATACTATATTATGCAGGCCCTCAGAAGAAAAAAAAAATTCTCCACAGGAGAAATGTGTTTTTAGTTACTTTCACTGCTTTTAAACGGACAGGAGAAAAGTGCTCAGTTTAAAAGTATGCTACAGTCTCAAGACAGCCAAGTAAAAAAAAAAAGACACTTGTAGCTTTAAGATAACTTTCCTGAAAAAGCAATAAAATCAACAAAATTAAGAAAATGCATTTCTCCCAAAGGGAACTTATTTGCCAAGCAAAAGAAAGCACCAGTCAGTCAATCTTCAAAAGCCTGAGAGGACAATACTCTTTAGCAGCAGTAAAGCTCTGAAGGGCTTCTCACCCAAACTTTTAGCCAGCATGGAAGGTGCACCCTGAAGCTTCGGAAACTGGCTGGCTGTTACATCCTTGGTAGGATACAACCCATATAGCTAAAACTATTGCAAAGGTGCTCAATATGATGAAAATCCTAAAGGTAGTATAAATATTGAAACCACAGTCTTCACAAGGTGAAGCAAGCTTGCAGTAGCAGTCATGCAAATGTTGTGTAGGACGCACTCTCTTGCCCCCACAAAAATCTTACCCTGCCCTGAAATGCCAGAGGCAACATTTTATGTTACAAACTGTAAACAGTAGAGGGTGGGTCTGGTTACTGCAAACAGTAAGGGATTCGAACATCTACTGTTATGGTAAGTGGAACTGGCATAACTACTGTGTTTAACTTTCTCACTGTTGCAGTAACCTCTGGCTATTTGGGTTGATTGCAAAAGATTATGCAACCCAAGATGAAGGAAGGCAACAGAATGGTGTTAAAGCCAGTCCCAGACCTGGAAAAGAAATCCGGTATGTAACTGCAAATGTACAGAGGACCGCCACGTATTTGCTTTTAGAACACAGAGTCTACCTTTTCCAATAAGTCAAAGAAAAAATAAGTTACGTACTTCACCATAATGTTCCATCTGAGTAGGTAAACTTCATTTGTCAGCAACCTGTGGGTATCGGATCAGAGCCAGCAGCTTTAAACAGCTAAGATCAGAGCTCCAAGCTCCTCCCCCTTACCTATAATCCCCTGCCATCCCTCTCTGAAATCAGATAGAGTTTGCTATAGTAACACAGAACATTACAAAACAAAGAATCACCTGCACATCCTAACCTGGTGTAATCCGGAGAAAAGGACAAGAAATCCTTCTAGGACGCACTACAAGTTAGGGGGATGGAGGGGGGGTTGGTTGCTGACAAATGAAGTTTACCTACTCAGATGGAACGTTATGGTGAGTATATAACTTCTTTATCTGAAGTAGTTAACTTCATTTGTTCATCAACCTGTGGGACAGAGTTCCCCAGCTACCCAAACTTGGAAGGTCCTCATGGAAGGATATTCCAGAGCACTGCAGAGCCGAAGGATGCTCTCCCTCTGGAAATTATATCCAACTTGTAATGGTTAATGAAAGTATGGCATGAAGCCCAAGTGGCTGCTGAACAAATGTCATCCAAGGACACACTGGAGCAAAAGGCAGCAGAAGTAGAAATCGATCGGGTAGAATGAGCGTGGACTCCTTCAGGTTCAGCCCGGCCAGAACTCATATGCCAGAAGTATACATTGGGAAATCCATCTGGACAATGTAACTTTTGATACTGGCTTGCCCAAAGAGGAGTTAGCAAAGGATACAAAGAGTTGCTCAGATTTCCTATGTTCAGCAGTCCTGTGCAAGTAGAATCTCAATTGCCTGTGTACGTCCAGAGAATGTAGTTTGTATTCACCCCTGTTTTGATAATTTGGAAAGAAAACTGGTAAATTAATAGACTGATTGATATTGGGCTCAGAAGCAACTTTGGGTAGAAAGAAGGGACTGGTCCTGAGGGAAACTATCTTTATGGAAGACCAAGTAAGGAAGTTTGGCGCAAAGGGCTTGAAGCTCCGAAACCCTTCTAGCCGAAGTGATAGCGATGAGAAGGCTGTCTTCCAAGATAAATATTTTAGATCCGCCGAAGCTGCAGGTTCAAACGGAGGGGCCATCAGAGACTGGAGAACAAGGGTTAAATCCCATGGAGGGACTGCGTCTTTAACCGGAGGCCTTAAGAGGAAAGTGCCTTTTAAGAAAGTCTTACATAATTTGGAAGAGGCTAAGGAACCGAGATCACTTCCCACATGATAATGGGAAATAGTGGCTAATTGGACTTTGACCGTAGAAGAGCTAGCACCTTGGTCGAATAAAGTTGACAAAAATTCTAACACTGCTGGTATCGGAGCTGTAAAGGGATCCAATTTTCTATGCTCCGCCCAGATTGTAAAGCGTTTCCATTTGCTGTTATAAACCTTTCACGCAGAAGGTTTAGGAGCGGCTACTAAAATAGCCTTAACAGAGGACGAGATACCGGGAGTCCTAGCTATTACCGGAACTGGATCAACCAAGCTGCGAGCTTGAGGTTGTCCAGATTTGGGGTTGATAATCCTAGTGGGTGAGAGATCAGATACGGGGTGGGATCTAGAATCCATGGAGGATTCACTAGATGAGACCATAGGCATGGGAACCATGTTTGACGAGGCCAGAATGGGGCTATGAGGATGACTCTGCTCCCCAACCAACGGGCTTTCTGCAATAATTTTAGAATTAGGGGAAGAGGGGGATAAGCATAAATTAGACCGGATGGCCAAACATGCACCAGAGTGTCTCTGGGAGATTCCCCTGATGGGGAAATTAGAGCGAAGTAGTCGCTGCACTTAGCGTTCGAAGGAGACGCGAAGAGATCGCAGCAAGGTTGACCCCACTTGAGGAAGATTTGCTTTGCTATTCTGGGGTTCAGAGACCACTCGTACGGTGAGGGGATGGTTCGACTCAGCCTGTCTGCCAAAATGTTCGACAGACCTGGAATGTGCATCGCTATGAGAAAGCGGTTGGTGGAGATCACCCACTCCCAAACTCTCATGGCCTCTCGACAAAGTGGATAGGATCTGGTTCCCCCCTGTTTGTTGATATACCAGACCACTGACATGTCTGTCTGAATTGCAACTGTCCCTAAGGGAAGAAAGGTCTGGAGTGCTTGCAACGCCAAAAGCACCGCTCTCATCTCTAGGACATTGATATGCAAAGTGGATAGGATCTGGTTCCCCCCTGTTTGTTGATATACCAGACCACTGACATGTCTGTCTGAACTGCAACTGTCCCTAAGGGAAGAAGGGTCTGGAGTGCTTGCAACGCCAAAAGCACCGCTCTCATCTCTAGGACATTGATATGCAACAAGGTCTCTGAATGGGTCCACGTGCCTTGGACGGTTCTGCCCATACAGTACCCCCCCCAGGCGAGAAGCATCCGTGGTCACCATGGCTAGAGGAGGGGACATAGAAAAGGAATGCCCTTTATGGAGGTCCGGGGACTGGATCCACCAGAGCAGGGATTTCCTGCAAATCCTGCTGAGGGAAATGGGAGAACTCAGTGGATGTTGCAGGATGGACCATTGAACCTGCAAGGTCCATTGAAGTATCCTCATGTTCCAGCGCGCTAAAGGTAGCAGATTGATTGTTGCCGCCATGGAACCTAGAGCCCTCAGAACCAATTCCGCTGGAGGAGCAGAGGATTGTAGAAGGGCCAGTACGTGGAGCTTCAGAGTTCGAAGCCGGTCCGGAGTTAAGAAGACTTTCAATAGGTTTGTGTCTAACCTGGCTCCTATGAAGTCTAAGATCTGGGTTGGTTGAAGGGAAGATTTCTTGAGGTTGATTGTGATTCCCAGCCGAGAGGCCAAGTGAAGGAAATAATTTCTGGCTGGACATGGTAAGATGCCTGTTGGGGGTGGTCAGGAGCCAGTCGTCCAGGTACAGGAAGACCTGTATCCCCTGGAGTCTCAGGTGGGCCGCTACAACTGGCAAAACTTTGGTGAACACTCTGGGGGCTGTGGTGAGACCAAAGGGAAAGGCTCTGAACTGGTAGTGGCTGGCTCCTAGCCGGAAGCAGAGAAACCTTCTGGATCATCTGTCCATCAAAATGTGGTAGTACACATCCTTGAGATCTATCGAGCACATCCAGTTCTCCTGTAAGAGTGGGAGAATGGACTGATGACCATCTGGAATTTCTCTTTGGCCACTGACAGGTTTAGAAAGGACAGGTCGAGGATTGGCCTCAAGTCCCCCGTCTTTTTTGGCACCAGAAAGAACCTTGAGTAAAAGCCCGATCCGGATTGGTCTCGGGGGACGTGCTGGATCGCTCTTTTTTCTAGCAGCTGGTTTATTTCTCTGGCTGCTGCCTCCCTTTGATTGGGTGGGACATCGGGGAGGCTCCGGGGTCTGGGAGGGGGATACAGAAAGGGAATTTTGTAACTTCTGGATATGATGTGAAGCACCCAGCGATCTGTTGTAATGGACTCCCAAACTGCTAGGTGCCCCGAGAAGCGCCCCCCGACTGCCTCCAATGTGGAACAGTCGGGTAACCCTTCAGGGCTGCTGCGCGGGCCGATCAGAAAAAGGTTCTCTCGACCCAAAATTCTTCGGTCCCCCTCTGCCCAGTGTCCACCCTGTCCTCCTCTGCCTCTGAAGGACGAGGGGTCCCGGAGTGAAACTGAACTGTTGAGACTTCCGGAACCACATCTTCTTTTGTCCCCTTTGCTTCCTGGAGATCTGGGGAGCAGAGAAGCAGACTCCGACGGCAGACATCTTCCCGTCTTTCTCGCTCTGGACCAGCGTGTCGGGGACGGTCTTGCCAAATAGCAAAAAACCATCAAATAGGGCATTTGCAAAGGATGCCATGAAGGGTTCTGCAAAATCGCAAAGGTGGAGCCAAGCATGTCGCCGTAAGGCAATGCCCGCTCCGCTAGCTCTAGCGGCTCCTTCCATAGCATGGGAAAGGAGCCGCATAGAGGTGTTCGAAATGGACTTAAGACTGGCCATTCAAGCTGAGAATACCTTCTTATCCTCAGCCGACATGGAGACTGGGGGTGACCCGGCGTATTCTTTGATGAGATCCCGCTGGAGTCGTATCACGTGTGCCATATAATTCATCGACCTTATGGAGAAGGTAGCTGAAGCGAACATCCGCTTCCCCAGGCGGTCCATCGTCCGAGACTCCTTGTCGGGAGGGTGGACAGAGGAACTCTTCTGGGCTAGTTCATTCTTGGTGGTGGCTGCCACCAACATGGCATCTACTGGAGCACCCTTGCTCCAAAACCGTCCTATCCGTGGGGGGACTGAGGATTCTATCTTGTCTTAGGAATGGGCACCACAGTGTCCGGCTCCTTCCATGCCCTGGTAGTAATCAGATCTACCAGGGGATCGGCGGGAGGACACCCAAGAGGTAGATGGGCCTGCATCAAACGCCCCCAAAAACACAGACTCATCAGAGGAAGGTTTTTGGGTAGACCACCCCCCTCTAATGCATAACATTTCCATAATGTCTCGGAAGGAGACGTCTTCGGGGGGTGACCTTGGGGAACCTTTCCCTTCCTCTAAATCTGTGTACTCCGTCAAGGACTCAGATGAGTCCAAGTGCCTCCTCTTGCACTTACGTTTGTGAGGTACCTCCTTGGGGGAGGGGGGGTGTCTGTCCGAAGAGGCTTCACCAACCACATCTTGTTCCTCCAAGGGAACCATCTGGGACGTAGGCGCAGGCTGTCCCTGGGGCCGGGCGATGGAAGGTAGGCCCATCAGAGAGTGCAGGGTAGAACCGTAGAAGGAGCTTGGGGCCTCGAATCCCTCAACAATACCCTCTCCACCACATCGAACGCCTAACGAGAACTGCTCTCCCTTGGATCAGAGAGCAGTCCCCTCAGATCAGATGTGTGGATCGGAGCCAAAGCAATCGGATCTGAAGGGCCAGTATGCTCCGACCGAGACGGGGCCGAAGAGACACTGACCCATGCGGATCCGAAGCTCAGCTCTCGGCTCTGACAGCTCAGATCCAAAAAGGGACCCGACAAACTAGACTGTGCGGTCGGTGCCGAAGTACGAGGTACTATCGGTGCCGAACCTCCCCCAGCTCCTATGCAACTCTGATCCGAAGGCTCCGAACCCCGGAAGTGGGTTGGAGAAGGAGCGATCGGGGCAAAAAAGGGGGTAGAGCTCCCCCCCCCCCTAGAGGGGGCGGGGGAGGGAGGCAGGAGCACTCATCTGCAGCTGGGCCTGGAGGAACCTACACATCATCCGGTCCATATCTGCATCGGATAAGCTTCGGGTGGACCTAGAAGAGGTCACCAAGGCGGTCTGGGAGTGCTGCCTTGATAACCTCGAAGGCGACCAGGTCTCCTTTGGCGAGAATCTAGGTGAATGGAGCCAGGAAGGAGAAGGCCCGGAAAGCCCTGGGAGAGAGGCTGCTTGTTTAGCCGGCAGAGCCGAGGAGGAAGACTCGGTCCGCTGCTTGCGATGTCTCTTTTCCTCTCCCGCCTTGCTTCCCTCTCCTCCTGGCCAGGGGAGCAGGAGTAGAAGGAGGCAGTGCCGCGGCCACGGCAGGTACCACCAAGGGAGAGGAGGTCGAAGTAGAGTCCAGGGGCAGAAGTCCTGCCAGAATCAACTTCGACCTCCTGTCCTTAGGGCCTGGGGGTTGAAGGCTGCACAAATAGTGCAGCCTGAGGAGAGGTGGTCAACCCCAAGGCAGATAACACACAGTGTGGCCATCCGCTGGGGACAGCTTATGGCCACACTCGGTGCATTTGGAAAAGAAGGTTTTTGGGGCCTCAGGCATAGTCTGACTAAAAGAACACACAAGGCCCAAGCACACACCTTCACACACACGGGGAGGAAATTAAACTACACTAAATAAAACAGTTAAATTTTATAACTGAAATTTTAAGTAGGGAGCAACACACAACAGTAATTTGACTACGGGAAAAAAAGGGTAGATAAAAAGATTTTTCTCACAAAACGACCAACTCCCACGCCTGGAACTCGTTCTAAGCTGCTGATTCAACCGTGGCAAATGAGATCTGAGGTCAGAGAGGGATGGCAGGGGATTATGGGTAAGGGGGAGAAGCTTGGAGCTCGGATCTTAGCTGTTTAAAACTGCCGGCTCGGATCCGATATGGATCCGATACCCACAGGTTGATGAACAAATGAAGTTAACTACTTCATCACAATGCGTCTTCAGGAAAAAGACAAAATAAAGGAACAAATGGAATAGTCTGAATCCCAGTTTAGGGACTCTGCAGCTGTATAGCTTTCCAAAAGGTCTTGGTTGTGTCTTTCAGCTTTTCCCGGTTAGGGGTCACCACAGCAGAACTCTGGTCCGCTAATGAATGGCAGTAGATTTTTACTTGCCGAGTTGCCGGCCCTGACGCACAACCTTCAACGAAGGAACGACCATTCACGCATGTCTCCACACAGAAGATGCTCTAGCAGAGAATCGAACAGGACGTCTTTCTGTGAGGCGACAACGCTACCGCAGCACCACCGCAGTAACTCCAAAAGGTCTTGGTACTAAGATAATAACCAGACTTGCCAAAGCATGACCAGAGTATGTATTATGTATAAACTATTCTTCCTGACATTCAAATACTGAAAATAAACAAGGGAGACAGATAACCAGATTCAAGGCACATTCATAGTAAGGGCATATAATATTGAGGATTTTTTCCTACAGGCACTATATGCATGGAGAGGCCCCCATGAATGGCTACAACCCAGATTTGTCAAAGCAATAAACTACAAAAAAATCCCCAACTAGAATAATTAGTTCAAATGTAGACAAATAACTTTCTCAGAAAAAAGTACAGATTCCAATTAGGTGCCACTGAACAAGGAGGTGACCTTGCATAACAGAAAATACTCTGTAGAACAGATTGAGGAAAGCCTTTAATGAAGATGACCCTCAGCAGACATACTGAAATGGATGATAAATACCCCTCGTCAACGGGGTAAACCGGTCACAGAACATTAACTCACACCAAGAACCAGGGGGTAATAATCCCAGACCAGACTCTGGTTATATGTGAGGCACCAAGTAGAAAACCTTGTCCACTGATTAAAGTTATGTACTCACCATAGCTATGTATCTGTGCTGTCCATTTTCACTCTTCCTCAGTGTATGGGTCTCTGATCAGACTGCCAATCTTCAAGCTCTTGGATTAGACTCTTCAGTTTCTCCCTTAACCCATAATGCCCTTAACTGCCAGATTACCTCAAATCAAGTTTGCTGCTAAATATGCCACAAGGCATAAATACTTGTATAACAAGAAACCATATAGACAGTAGGGGCTCACACTAGAAACAATGGTTCCAATACACCTCATCAGGTCACAGAAAGGATAAGAATAGGGGAAGGAAGGGTGGGAATTGAATGAAAATTGACAACACAGATGCATAGATAAGGTAAGTACATTAACATCTGTTTTCATTCATTCCTCAACATATGGGACAGCGTCCTCAGCTATGATAATCCTGGGTGGCCCTCACAGAAGAATATTCCAGAGAACTGCAGAGATAAAAGCAGCCCGGTTCCTGGACATGTCTAACTTGTAATGAGCACCAATGTCATCAGTTGAAGCTCTAGCCCAAAAAGCAAATGATGTAGCCATGGATCTAGTCAAATGAGCATTTGGAGATTTAGGTAAGGACAAACCTCTTAAATATACGAAGGAAATGCAACCCATTTAGCCAAGATAACTTTAGATTCTGGTTTTCCCAATTTGTTTTTAGCAAAGGAAAAAAAGTTATGTACCTACCATAACGCACCATGTTAGTTGTCTTCTTCTCGCCTTCTTTCTTGCTGGTTGGGTTCGGAGCCGATCCTCTGCTCCGACTCGGCCATCTTCAAAAGCTCGAGAGCTGCTTACTGGCTTGAGGCCCCCCTATATCCCATGATGCCTGGCGCTAGATACCCAGATCTCATTTGGAAAGTCTAACTGCAGACATAAAAATAAAGGAATCTTATCCTAGAATGCATAAATTCTACTGGAGAGACTACTAGTCAGAAAGGAATAGCCAGAGAAGACTCAGCCAGTGAAAAATCAAGAACAACTCTTCTCGGTCCACTAGGATAGGGGGATGGAGGGTGGGACACAAGAAAGAAGGCGAGAAGACGACAACTAACATGGAACGTTATGGTAGATACCTAACTTCTTTATGTTAACTTGTCTATCTCGCCTTCTATTCTTGCTGGTTGGGACAGCTTCCCTAGCACCTAAAAACCTGGGTGAATCATCGGAAAAGACTCTTCGGAACAGTGGAACCAAAGTCAGCTCTGCTCCTGGAAACCAAATCCAACTTGTAATGCGAAATGAAAGCATGTGGGTTGGCCCATATAGCTGCAGCACAAACCGATTCCATGGGCAACCTAGCCTGAAAGGCCACCGAAGTAGCTAAAGCTCTGGTGGAGTGACCTTTTGGTTTAACTGGCAATTCTTTATTCCTCAGTTGATATATGAATGTGATGATAGAAGTCAACCACCTGGATAAGGTTACTTTAAAGACTGGAAGACCTTGTTTACCTACTGCATAAGACAGGAAAAGTTGATCTGATTTCCTAATGTCCTTGGTTCTGTGCAAATAAAAGCGTAGCTGCCTGTGAACATCTAACTGATGTAACTTATATTCCGCCCTGTTGGAGTGGTTAGGGGAAAAACACAGGAAGGTCTATGGACTGATTCAAGTTACTCTCAGAAGAGACCTTAGGAAGGAAGGACGGATTAGTCCTAAGAGCAACCCTGTCATTGTGAAACACGAGGTATGGGGGACAGACAGAAAGAGCCTGTAGTTCCGAAACTCTTCTGGCTGAAGTAACAGCTACCAGGCAGAGGGTTTTCCAAGATAACTTCAGCAAACAAGAAGCTGCAGGTTCAAAAGGGGGCAAAATTAGCGAAGTTAAAATCAAGTTTAAATTCCACGGTGGTGGAGGATCTCTCACTGGGGGCCTGAGCAGTGTGGTTCCTTTGCGAAAGGCTTTACACAGCTTATGGGACATGATATTGTTTTCAGACAGGCCAATGTGAAAATTTGAAATTGCTGCTAACTGGACTCTAATTGTAGCTGAAGCACAGCCAGCATGGAAGAGTTCTGCTAGAAATTCCAAAATGGAGTGCACTGGGGCTGAAAAGGGGTCTATGCTGTTTGCCTCTGCCCAGGAAGAAAAACGTTTCCACTTACTAGCACAAGTTTTCCTGGTCGTAGACTTGTGTGATGACAAAAGTATTTCTCTCACAGATGGGGAAATATCTGGGAGCCTGGCTACAGTTGGAAGTGGAGCAACCACGCTGTGAGTTGGAGTGTGTGCAGGGATTGGTGCAGCCCGCCCAATTGATGAATCAGGAGGTCTGGAACTAGGTTCGAGAAGATAGGAGTGCAGGAACGGAAATCATATTTGTAGAGGCCAGTAAAGAGCAATGAGGATCATTTTGCAACCTGAAACAGCAGCCTTCTGAATCAATTTCGGTATGAGGGGGAAATGAGGAAATGCATAAAGTCGTCCCTGGGGGGATGCCTGGGGAGTGGGAGGAGGGAGAAGAAATTGCTGCACTTGTTGTTGAGGGGAGTTGCAAACAGGTCGCAGCAAGGTTGGCCCCATCTGCGGAAGATTTGGTCCGCAACCACCTGGTTCAGAGACCACTCGTGAGGCATGAGAATTGCTCTGCTCAGTCTGTGTGCTATAACATTGGACTTCCCAGGGATGTGCATTGCAATCAAACCGGTGGGAAGAGATCGCCCACTGCCACAGTCTGAGTGCTTCTCGACATAGGGGGTAGGACCTGGTTCCACCCTGCTTGTTGATGTACCACACTACAGACATATTGTCCATTGGAACTGCAATGGTCCCAGTAGGAAGAGAGTCCTGAAGAGCCTGCAATGCTAAGAGCACGGCCCTCAACTCCAAGACATTTATGTGCAGATGATACTCATGGGGTTGCCAGGTGGCTTGGACTGTTCTGCCCTGATAATGCCCCCCCCCCACCCGATCAGGGAGGCATCCGTGGTCACTGTAGCCACTGGAGGGGGAAGAACAAATTGTCTGCCGTGGAGCACGGATGTGGAGACCATCCACCACGAAAGGTGTTTCTTGCATGCCTGAGTGATCATAATCGTGTAAGACATGGGAAGTTGCTGGAAAGACCATTGGGTGAATAGAAGCCACTGGAGAATCCTCATGTGAAAACGAGCTAGGAGAACAAGTACGATAGCTGCTGCCATGAGACCTAGCGTTTGAAGGACAAACCTGGCTTGGATCCTTTTGCATGCTAATAAAACCTTGACATGCTGACGAATCACTGAAACCCTGACTGGTGGGAGGCTCGCTAACATGTCTTTGGTATTTAAATTTGCGCCTATAAAGGTGATAGATTGACAGGGCAACAATGTAGACTATTCAAAATTTATTGTGATACCTAGCCTGGAGCAAGTGTCGATGGTGCAGTCTCTGGCTCACAGGAGGTGATGTCTGGTGGTAGCAGTGAGGAGCCAGTCGCCGAGATATGGAAACACCTGGAATCCTTGCAGTCTCAGATGAGCGGTAACTACTGCCATACATTTGGTAAACACCCTGAGGGCTGTGGTGAGACCAAAGGGCAGAGCTCTGAACTGATAATGGCTGGCTCCCAGCTGGAAGCGGAGGAATCTTCGGAAGAGTCTGTCCATTTGTATGTGGTAGAACACATCCTGAAGATCTATGGAGCACATCCAATTGTCCTGACCCAGAAAGGGTAAAATGGACTGAAGGGTGACCATCTGGAATTTCTTTCTTTGTACAGACTTGTTTAGTCTGCTGAGATCCAAAATTGGTCTCCAGTCCCCTGTCTTTTTTGGTACCAAAAAGAACCTTGAGTACATTCCGGATCCTTGTTGGTCTGCTGGGACTTGCTGGATGGCCCTTTTTCTTAGCAGTTTTGAGACTTCTTGTACTGCTTGGTACCTTAGATTGGGTGGAATATCTGGTAGGGACTTGTATGACTTTAAGGGGGTGCGAACAAAGGGGATTCTGTAGCCTCAGGATATGAATGACTGTACCCATTTGTCTTGTGTTATGTCTCGCCAGGCTCCTGGGTACAGTGATAGTCTTCCCCCGACTGCCTCCAGAGGTGAGCAGCCGTGCAACCCTTCAGGGATGCTGGAAGGGCTTGTCAGAGGAGGATTCTCTGCTGCCCTGGTTTTGCAGACCCACTCTGCCACGAGGGCGGCATCTGTTATTGCTGCCTCATCTGCCCCTGGAGGGAAACTCACCACGTGTGTCCGGCAAGGCTCCTTGGGATTTCCGGAACCACATCTTCCCACTCTTCTGAACCTTGGGATATGGTCTGGAAGGAGTGGAAAAACAGACTCCTACAGCAGAGAGAGTCTTGCCTTCCTGCTCACACCTGGGAAGGGCATCTTTCACCTGTGATCCAAAGAGAGAGGAACCATCAAAGGGGGTGTTGGTGAAAGACGCTCTGAAAGGTTCCAAAAAGTTATAGCCGCATCCAGGCGTGCCTCCTTAGGGCCACGCCTGCACCTCTACTAGCACCATCGGCTGCATAGGAAATGAGCCGCATGGAGGAGTTTACCACAGAATTAAGAGTCACCAGCTGGGAGGATGCCTTAGCCTGGGCCCCCTCAGCTGATGGATCTTGGAGGGTATCTCCAAGCTCTTTCAGGAGATCCCTCTTGGCACAGGTAATTCAGGGACCGCATGGAAAAGGTTACTGAAGAGAACATCTGCTTCCCATGTCTGTCCATCGTCGTGGACTCCTTATTAGGGGGATGGACAGATGAAGTTTCAGCCAACTCCTTTGTGGCTGCTGCTGCTACCACCATGGCATCAACGGGGACACCCTTGGTCAAGAACTGTTTGTCCTGCGGGGCAGGAATGAATTTTGCAGGTCTTCTAGGGGTCGGTTCCACTGTGTCTGGGAGCCGTCCACACCTTTCGAGCCACCACAGACATCAGTGGGTCGAAAGGCAGAGACACCCAGGAGGTGGAAGGTCAGGATCCAAACGCATCCAGGAATACTGACTCATCCTCGGAAGGGTTTAAGGTAGTCCAGTTTCCCCTCTGCCTAAGCATCTCAAGGATGTCCGAGAAGGAGACATCTTCAGAGGGGGATCTTGGGGACCCTTCCGACTCCTCTAAGTCGGTATCCGATGTTAGACTCGGGGGAGTCAACATGCTTCCTCTTGCATTTTTTTCTTGTGAGGAGGCTCCTCTGAAAGATCGGGGAAGGCCTCGGAAGATGGGCAGAGGCTGACGCAGGCACCCTAGGGGGAGGAGCCGATGGGATCGATCGTGGGACTGACTCAGGGGCCAGCACACATCACCTCAAAGGCGTCCCTGCCCGGACACAGAGAAGGCTCAGGCTCTGACGAAACCAAAAGCCCTCTCCACACCGAGGGAGATGGCTTTGAGGCAGATGTGGAAGCAGAGCTCACCTGCGCCGAAGCACCGAGAGGGAGAGTGGGGTCGGACAAGGGTCCGATGCCACTCGCCCCCTATGAGCCGACGAGGGAGTCTCAGCACCCAGATCCTTCCAGGGAAGGTACCATGGAAGGGATAGGAGCCGACGAAGGAACCGAAAGGGAGGGTATTGGTGCAGACGGTTCCACGACTCGAACCCCAACAAACTCCGGCTCCGAGCTCAAAAAATATCAATAGCTGTGGATGGAGCAGACTCCTGATGGGGAGGGCTGGACAACATTTTGGCAAGGGCCTGCGACTTCAAGAGCCTACTGACCCACTCATTCCAAATCATGGTCCGAAAGTCTAGAGGACCGAGAAGAGTGGGATGATCGGTGACTACACTCCGATTGGAGCAGGGGCAACTTTGGAGCCGAATGTATTGACTCCAAAGGAGGAGACCTGGATCTCTTTCGACTCTCAGCCGGCTCCGAAGACCATGTCGGAGCCGACTGGGAGGGAGGGACATTGGTTCCAGCCTGAGCCGAAATTGATTGTGTGGCTTCACCCAACGATGGCTCCGAACTGGGAGCCGACGGTTTAGGTGTCCTGGAAGATTTCACCGGCTGAGACTTCGACGGTGAATCTTGGGGTTTAAGCAGACCCCTCAGAATAAATTTATTTTTGCGCTCCTGCAGGACTCTTGGACTGAAGGCATGACAGATGGAGCAAGAGTCCTGCAGGTGCACAGTGCCCAGACAAACACAAGAAGTGTGACCATCTGTCAGAGACATCTTCTGACAGCACGAGTCTCTTCTTGAATCCAGACGTGTTTTGGATCCTTGGACATTCTTGGAAGAAAAGCAAGGACAAGTTTTCACAGAAAAGTTTAAGGTAACCGAAAAAAAATATTAATACCCTACAGTTACCACAACCCACATAAGTACTACTACCAAAAGGAAAAACAAACTTACACTACAGGTTATAGAGAGTTTTTTTTTTTTTTTTTTAAAGAGATCGAAAAGAACGGTTAACCTCCAACTCAAACGGAAAGAACCTTTCTGAAAAAAGGAGAGGGGGGGGGACTCTAATTTAAATGAGTTTCTTAGGAAGGGAAGGCTATTTAGAGGAAAAACTAACCTACAATGAAAAAGTCTAACGACTAATTCTACACTACAATACAGTAATTTTTACAGGAAAAATACAGTAATAATAAAGAAGCTTATACGACTTGAACCAGTAAAACAACCTCGCAGCAGAAGAGGCAAATGAGATCTGGGTATCTAGTGCCAGGCATCATGGGATATAGGGGGGCCTCGAGCCAGTAAGCAGCTCTCGAGCATTTGAAGATGGCCGAGTCGGAGCAGAGGATCGGTTCCGAACCTAACCAGCAAGAATAGAAGGAGAGATAGACAACTTAACATCAGTTGATCATTTTATTTTTGAAATTCATTTGTTCCATGGAGGTAAAGAAGTTGTCTACGTTCATCTAAAAGATGTCGTAGGTATTCAAATTTTGGAAAGAATGGTGAACAGATTACTTGATTCATGTTTGAATCAACTTTTGACATGAAGGAATGGTTTGTACATAATGTCACACTATCTTTGTGAAAAAACAAATAAGGCGGTTTTGGAGAGAACCTGCGAGCTCAAAAACTCATCTTGCTAACGTAATAGCAAGAAATAGTTTTCAAAGAAAAAATTCAGTTATGACTTGGCCAAAGGTTCAAAGGGTGGATAAAGTTAAACAAAACATTAAGATCCCAAGGTGGAGTAGTCTCTTACTGGAGGTCTAAGCAGAGCAGTAGCCTTCAAAAAAGCCTTACAAATTTTAGAATAAGCTACGGGGAAGGCATTATGTCCTATGTGGTAAATACAGACAGCTGAAAGTTGGACTTTAATGGTGGAGAAACTGGCATCGTCCTGAAAAATTGAAGCCAGCAAATACAATATAGCAGGAATTACAGCTGTGACGGGACCCAACTTTTTGTTCTGCCCAAAATGAAAGTCTCTTCCATGTACTCCTCCTCTAGAAAGTAGAGTAAAGCCTGAACTATCTAATCACTGGAACTGGAGGAAAAAACGCAGTTAACTTCAGGCCTTGAATGCTCAGATGAATTATTCCCGATGGGTGCGATAGACCTGGACTGGTGTCCAGTGTCCAACGCAGACACAGGTGGTGAGACCATAGGAATGGGGAACAACACCTGTTGAGGCCAGAGGGGAGCAATGAGGATCACCATGCTCTTCAACCATTGCGCTTTCTGAAAATTTGGGTATTAAGGGAAGAGCAGCATAAGCATACAGAAGGCTGGGGGCCAAAAGTGGACTACAGCATCTCTCGGTGACTCACCCTGTGGGGGGAATAAGGGCAAAGAACCTGCTGCACTTGTTGATGGGAGAGGGAAGTGGCAACAAGTTTGACCCCATCGACAAAAAATCATTTCCCTCACTCCAGGACTGAGGGACCACTCCTGCAGTATCAGGATGGATCTGCTGAGCTTGTCAGCCAAGACGCTGGATTTCCCTGGATTGTGGGTTGCCACAAGAAAGCAGATGGAGATTACCCACTGCCAGTGTTTCAATGCTTCTCTGCAAAGGAGGGTAAGATCTGCCCCCCCTCCATTTCCTGATGTACCAAACCACTGACAGTCTGAATAGACTAGAGTAGGATCATACCTAGAGGAAGAGTGCTCTGAAAGGCCTGCAACACTAATAGGATTGCTCTCTTCAAGACATTAATTTGCAAATTTATCTCTTCTGGAGACCACGTACCTACCCTGAACAGTCCGTCCCAAGAAATGCCCCGCTCCTCCCCATGGTCAGCCTGGCCTTCTGGGAAGGAAAAGTAAATGGGTGCCCCTGACAAAACTTGGACTGGATCCAAAGTAGGCAATACTTGCAGGCTTGCAAAATCTTTATAGGATATTATAAAAGATGTTGAAGCATCGCCAATTGTACTGACAAGGACCACTGGAGAATCCTCATGTGAAAGCAAGCCATAGGTAACAGGGTGATTTCTGCAGCCATCGAATCCAAGACTTGAAGAACCATGTCTCAGGAGAATAAGGTTAGTCTAGAATCTGTCTGACATGCCATCTTAGGGAATGAAATCTGCTCTGAGCTAAGTGTGTGATCAGTCTCCAGGCAAGCTCCTATAAGCTCCACAACTTGAACCAGTTGAAGATGGGACTTGTAAAGATTTACTGTGATCCCTAGGCATGGATAAAAGAGAGTAAATAATTCCTGGCCTTCTCTAGGAGACGCTTGGCTGGTGTGGAGAGGCGCCTGTCTAAATAAGGAAAATAGTTGTGTAAGAACTTACCATAACCTTAGATGTCCTCCTCTTCCATACTGCAGTATTCATTACAGTAGGGAGTTGCTGCCTGCAGCGCCGCCTTCCGGACAGTATACCAAAGTCTTTGCTTCATCAGGGTACGTGTGATGTCCCTTGTCAGGGCCATAAACTGACGTTGGGTAAAAAAGTGACGTCTGCACGCACCATCCTCAGAATGAACTGCCGCATACAGTAGTACTCCTGTGGGTAGAAGGGTCCCAAGGGAGCCCTTAGAATTACATGTAGGCTAGAGTCAGGGTAGCAGGAGTTTTGTGTTCAGTAGAGAACTGGGGGATAAAAAGGGTTTTGTCCCCCACAAGTCAGCACTGTATGGAAGCTGGTAAGGTAGAGGGGTGGGGGGGGACTGCAACATGGAAGAGAAGGACATCTAAGTTCTTGCACAACTATTCTATGTCCTACTATTCACATGTTGCAGTATTCATTACAGTAGGGAGAGTACCAGAGCTTTTAGGTATGGTTGTGTGTGGAGGATTGGGTTCCCTTGGTCAAGAAGTCCTTGGAGGATGGACCTGGCAAACCCTGCCCTAGCTCTGGAGACTAGGTCCAGTTTGTAATGTTTGGTAAAGGTGTGGACAGACGTCCAAGTGGCAGCTTCCAGGATGAAAGCATGGTCCATTTCTTTGAAAAAGGCAGCTGAGGACACAGCCGCCCTGGTGGAGTGAGGTTTGTCTTGACAGTGCAGGGATTAGCATAAGGTAATAGATTTTGAAATCCATGAAGATGGTTTGCTTGGAGACTGCCTTTCCTACAGCGCTCTGGTGGAAGGAGATAAAAAGTTGATCGGACTTTGATGGGTTTGGTTTTGTCTAGGTAATAGCTTAGTTGTCTGTGGACATCCAAGGAATGGAGGGTCCTTTGAGGAATTTTGTGGTTGAGGGCTGAAAACCAGTAGGTTAATGGCCTGGTTTAATGAAAGTTCATTAACCACCTTCGGCATGAAGGAAGGGTTAGTCCTTACAGCAACTTTGTCCTTGTGGAAAATAAGGTAAGCGAAGGTAACCATAAGAGCTTGCATCTTCAAAACCCTCCTGGCAGATGTAAGAGCCACTAGTAGCATTATTTTCAATGTGCATAGCTTCAGGGATACTGAATGGGCTGGTTCAAAGGGTAGCAGTTTAAGTTTTTCTAGTACAAAGTTCAGGTCCCAATGGGGAGGGACAGGTTTCCTGGGAGGTCTGATGTGAAGAACCCCTTTGAGGAAAAGTTTGACCTCCAGTCTGGAAGCCAGAGAATGGGAGATCCCTCTAGGCAGAAATGGCAGAAAAATGCACTTTGAGTAGGTTGGTCCCGAGTGAAGCAGCTCACACAAATAAGAAAGGACCATAGGTATAGAGGTAGTCAGAGGGTCTTTTTTTTTCGTTGACACCAGAAGAACCTGTTCCATTTGGATACATAGTTTCTCCTGGTACTAGGTTTTCTGGCCTCCTGCAGAACACTGAGTAAGTGTAGGGGATCAAAACATCACCCATAAGGTTTGTTCACCTGAGTGTGTAAGCAGGGATCCCATGTCCTGTGTGAGCAGGTCTATTCGGTGGGGCAACTTGTGATTGCCCTTAGCTAGTAGGTGTAGAAGGGGAAACTAATGTGGTCTTGGCCAAAAGGGGGTCACCAATAGGATTTTTGGGCTGTCCCTCTGTATCTTTAGAGGGACTTTCTCAGTTAAGTTGAAGGGGGCGAAAAGCATGCAGGAACATTCCCCTCCCAAGAGAAGAAGGTGGCGTCCACTTTCCACACTTGTGGATGCAGATTCCTTGTACAGAATGTGGGCATCTGTTCTGGGCGGAGGCAAAAAGATCTGCTTGTGGAATTCCCCACCTGTGGATCATGTCCAGAAATACTTCCCTGTGAATCATCCATTCATAACTTGGAGCTGAAGTTCTGCTTGGGAAGTCTGCCATGACATTCTCTGTTGAAGGGATATAAACAGCTACTAGATGAATGTGGACAGATACTGCTACGTTCCAGATCTGGATTGCTAGGTTGCACAGAAGGTAGGACTTTGTTCCCCCCTGCTTATGTACCACAGGACTGTCATATTGTCTAGGATTACTTTCAGGGTTCCTGGCTAAAGGGCCGATGTGAAGGTCAAGTAGGGCCAATTGTAGAGCTCTCATTTCTTTGATGTTAATATGGCCCTTTTGTCTTGGGTTGGACCAAGTGGCTTCCACAGACCGTTGTTTTTGATTTGTAACTAGCACTGCCCCCCACCCCAGGTCAGAAGTGTCTGTGGATACGTGGTGGGGTGCAGGGACTTGAAGGTGGGTCCCTTGGTTGAGGTGGAGAGCTGATATCCACCACTGGAGTACTTTCTTCAAACACTGACGTAAGGGGCAGAGGGTGTCCAAGGGCTGGGAGTGTTGGCACCATAAGTTTTTCAGAACCCACTGGATTTTTCACATGCATTTTGCCAGGGGCAACATGGGTATGAGTGATGCCATGTGACGTAGAACTCTTAGAATTTTTCTAGCTGGCAAGAAAGTTTGAGAGACACATTTCTGGAAGTACAGACAAAGTTCTAGGATTCTTTGATCTGGAAGAAAGGCTTTAATTTTGTCTGTTCTGATCCTGCACCCCAGGAAACCCAGGTCTTGGGAGGGGATCAGGTGAGAATTTTTGTGATTTATGGTAAACCCTGAGACAGGGTTGCAATTACCTGTTGTAGATTAAGTAGAATGACTGGGCGGTCTTGAAGAATGAACAGGTCGTCCAGGTATGGGTATATTTGAATGCCCAGAGTCCTGCAGTGAGCGATGAAGAGGGCCAGGCACTTTGTGAAGACTTGGGGAGCAACAGAGTCTCCAAAGGGCAAGGCAGAGAATTGCAGCTGGCAAGAGTCTATTGCAAATCTGAGGTATTTCCTGTAATCTGGGTGAATAGGGATGTGTAGGTAGGCATCCTTCAAATCTAGGGCTACCATGAAAGCCTGATTTGGAATGAGTGATAAGAGCAGGGGTAAGGTAAACATTTTGAAACTGGGAACTTTGAGAAAGAGGTTTAGAAAATATAAATCTAGGATTGGCCTCCATGTGCCATCCTTCCTTGGTACCAGAAACATTCTGGAGTAAAAGCCTATGTTTCGTTGATGGTATGGTACCTGTTCTATGGTACCTTGATCTAAAAGCTGTTGAATGATAGGAGGAAAAAGGTGGGTTTGGCTTGCATTGTTCTGATGCGATTTTCCGCCAGGAGGGAAGGGAGAGGGTGAGACAGAGGGAAAGTGGGGTGTTTTGGTGCAAGGAAGGGTAGTCAGAGGAGGCAGTCTGCAGTTGTCAGACTGCCCTCAAAAGGGAATAGTGGACAAACTGGTTGGAATTCTTGAGTAGAGTTTTTCCTGGTTTGTCTGCGTCCTTTAGACTGTGGAGCAGAGTGAGAGGACTGCCTTCTGACAAAGGAAGGTTTTTGTGGATAATTCCTGTGGTATCTTGGTATAGACACCTGTAGGTGTTTAAGGTTTTGCAGTTCCTTACCCTTTTCTTGAAGGGATTTTAGAAGTTCTGCTGAGGCTTGTCCCAACAGAGCTATATTATCCAGGGGTGCATCCAACAATTTTGTTTGCAGATCCATGGGTAGGGGGGTGTAATCTCACCTAAGAATATCGCCTCAAGACTGATCCAGATGCAGCAGACTTAGATGAGGCTTCCACAGCATCATAACTGCACTTTGAGTGCCTAGTTACCTGGGTTGCAGTGGAGAGGAGGGTATTTATTTGCGCTTTAATGGGAGAATCAGGAGCCATTGGCGGCCTTGGCAATGGTATCCAAGAAGTATCTAGCCATATGTGTTTGGTAGCTGAGAGCTCTAGCAGCCAGAATAGAGGAGGTATAAACTTTCTTACTTATTCTGTCCATGAATTTGCTGTCTTTGTCTGTGGTGTAAACAGCAGTCGAAAGTAGTTGCCTAGATGATTTGTCAGCAGAGACAGCAATAACTGCTGGTTCCTAAAGAGGTATTGGATATCCCTGAGGGACCCTGAAGAATCAGTCCATTCATTTGGAAGCTGGTGGTTGAGAATCAGGGGGGCAGAGAAGCAGCCAAGAAAGCATCCTGGAAGGAAGGTAGCAAGGGGGGGCACTGCTGAAGGAGAAGTTTGCTTGATTTGTAAAAGGTCAAAGTACCTTTTCTTGGTGTCGGATACTTCAGATGCCTGCATTTAAAATGCTCCCTCATTAAGGGAGATAGTGTCTCCAAAAGTGATTTCTTCGCCTGGAGACTCCAGAGTAATAGAATCTTCCTCCTCTGGGGTGAAATTCTTTGGGGACTATTTGGGATTCATATAAAACAGATTAATCTTAAGAGGAGTACTCTTCCTCTGATACCTGTAAAGTAGGTAGAAATGAGGGGGCTGGTGGGGCCTGTTCGGTCCAAGGCCTGAAAAACCTTAAAAAGACAGAGGAAAAAAATTCCCATCCAGGAACTGGTTGTGTTTCAGGGTGTTTAACCGTTTGCTTTTTCTTTAAGGGAGTAACTGGTGGGGAGAGAATCAGAGTAGACGTCTGGGTGGAAGTGATGGAGCAAGGCCCTCCGATAGACTGAGATGTGGTTCCCCTCTGTCATCAGGACCTGATGGGTGAATAGCCTCAGTGGACGTACTAAAAGTTTCTGCCACCCTGGCTTCCACGGAGGTTCCCAGGCCTGGCTTGGAAACAGAGGTCTGGGAAGATGACGGGCTTTCATCAGCCTCAAGAATATTCTCGGACGCCTGAGGCGCAGCATGGGATTCCAGCCTAACTTTTTTGGCCTCCTTCCACAGCAGCTCTTCAGACGGGCCTACTCCCCATTCCATAACGAGCACAAGACGTCAGAGTCTCTGATTTTCTAAATATAATTTTAGTGCCGCAAAACGGCTATGAAGGGTTTTCGGTACGAAGGATTTGCAAATAGGGCAGGATGTATGGTTGTGGGCCTCACCTAAGCAAAAAACGCTCTTCTCATGCACGCCCTTGTGAGGAATTTGTCTCCTACAAGCACACTTCCCCTTTCTAGTTGATATGTAAGACTTGGCAATAACCAAAGATAATGAAAAAAAATCCACAGGCCACTTACCTGTACCAGCAGGAAAACGGTGGTCTAGTCTGGAGACTTAACAGTAGTCTGAAAACTATATGCTTTCGGAACTGGTGAAAAGAAGTCTGGCGTTCACTGCGGCAGGAAAATTCTGAGGGTGTGTGCAGACATCACCTTTATACCCATCAGTTTATGGCCCTGACAAGGGTCGTCACACGTACACTTGTGAAGCAAAGACTTTGATATACTGGCTGGAAGGCGGTGCTGCAGGCAGCAACTTCCTACTATAACGAATACTGCAACATGTGAACAGAAGAACATTACACTGAATCAGTGCAGTCTGAGATGCGCTGCCACCACTGCCATGCACTTTAACACCCTGTGGCGAGACTAAAGGGCAGGACTCAACTGGCAATGACGTGCTCCCAGCCAAAAGTGCAGATCTTTGAGAGTGCCTGTGTATTTTGATGCGATAGTACACATCTTAGAAGATCCGTAGAGCATATCCAGTCCTTCTGTAAACGAGGCAGAATGACCTGAACTGTGACCTGAACTGTGACCATCCGAAGTGTGAGTTTTTCACAAACTGATTTAGATGACAGAGATCTAGAATAGGTCTCAGGTCCCCTGATTTCTTTGGCACCAAAAACCTTGAGTAGATTCTGGATCCTGCTTGGTCTGGTGGGACCTGCATGACTTTTCTAGCAGCATTTGAATTTAAGGCTGATGACTTCCTCTGATTGGGAACATCAGGAAGTAGTCTCTTTTGTGTGTGTGTGTGTGTGTGTGTGTGTGTGTGGGAGGGGGGGGGGGTTGTGAAAAGGGAATGAAGCATCCTCTGGATATGATCCTTCGCACCCAAGAATCTCTTACAATGGCTGTCCACGAGTTTGGGTGCAAGGAACCCCCCCCCCCCCCAAAAAAAAACGCCTCCACAGAACAGTCAGGAAACCTTTCGGGATCTGAAAGGAACAGAGAATCTAGAGATCCCCTTGGTTCTGCAGACCCCCTCTGCTGAGAGGATGGAATCTTCCATTACTATTTCCCCCTCTGCTTCTGGAGAGGACTAACTACTTCTTACACCTCTACACCATTTCCTACAGAAAGGTCTTTGCGGGGTAGAGGATGAAGGCAGGAAAAAAGTTATGTACTCACCATAAAATTCCATCTGAGTAGTTCTACTTCATTTGTCTTCAACCTTTGGACTCTAATCCAACATGGATCCGACACGGCCACATAGCTAGGATAACTGATCCGAGCCCTCAGCTCCTCCCCTTTACCCATAATGCTCCCCTGCCTCCTTCCTCCCATCAGATAGAGTTTGCTGCTGACAAACATAGACCCGACCCAACAAGGCCCTATCACTGCTAACTGCTCCAATATACCCTAAAGCAAGGACATAAAGGGTAATATATGGCAAAATGTTCTTGCATATGGTCAAGAGAGCAGTGACAAGGGAGGGGGAAGGAGGGGGGACGGTTGAAGACAAATGAAGTAGAACTACTCAGTTATGGTGAGTACACAACTTCTTTATCTGAAGTAGTTCACTTTATTTGGTCTTCAGCCTTTGGGACAGACTGCCCAGCTACTTACACCTGGGAGGCCCTCATGGAAGGATATTCCGGAGCACGGCGAAGCCAAAAGATGCCCTGCTTCTGGAAATTATGCCCAACATATAATCGGAAATTAAAGTATAACATGAGGGCCATGTAGCAGCAGAACAAATATCATCCAGAGAGAGACTAGACCAATATGCCTCCAAGGTAGCCATGGATCTGGCAGTGTGTGCTTTAACCTGGCCTGGCAGATGAGACCCTTAGCTAGATAGGCCCTGGTGATGCATTCAGTAATCCATCTGGCAACAGCAACTTTGGAAATTGGTTTCCCCAAAAAAGGATTGGCATAAGAAACAGATAACTGAATAGACTTCCTAAAGGATTTAGTCCTGAATGTAAAATCTGAGTTGTCTGTGTACATCTAACAAATGCAACTTGTATTCACCCTTATTCTGAAAATTTGGAAAGAAAACTGGCAAATTGATTATTTGGTTTATGTTCGCTTCAGAGGCCACTTTAGGTAGAAAGGAAGGATTGGTACGAAGAGAAACTCTATCCTTGTGGAAAATCATGCAAGGGACTTAAGACAGATTGGAGTTCCAACACCCTCCTAGCAGAGGTGATGGCTACTAAGAAGCAAGTCTTCCAAGATAAAAACTCTCTCAACTGTAGCTGCAGGTTCAAAAGACGGTGCAGCTAGAGCCTGTAGAACTAAAGTGAGTTCCCAATGGGGTGAAGGATATTTCACTGGGAGACATAGTAAGAAAGTACCTTTTAGAAAAGCCTTGCAGAGCTCAGAAACTAAAGCAGTCATGTTTTCTCCTATGTGAAAAGAAATAGCGGCCAGTTGCACTCTAATAGACAAACTGGCACCCTGCTGAAAGAGACTTGCTAAAAAACTAGAACTGCTGAAACCGGGGCCATGAAGGGATTTAAGGCATGCTGGGAAGCCCAGATCGAAAAACATTTCCATTTGCTACGGTATACTCTTCTGGTACAGGACGTGAGCCACAACCAGAACTTCCTTGACTGGGTAAGATAAACCGGGAGTCTTAATGATCATGGGAACTGGAGCAGCCAAGCCTTGAGCTTCAGGCTGACCAGATCTGGAAGAGGTATCCCCGATGGATGGGAGATCTGGAACCAGATCCAGAGTCCATGGTGGCACTACTGCATGAGACCGTATGGATGGGAACCTGACTTGGCAAGGCCAGAATAGGGCAATGAGAATGACTGTGCGAGATTTCTGCAGAAACCTGGAGATCAAGACAGAGGAGGAAAGGCATAGAGTAGACAGAGTGGCCAAGCATGAACCCCTCGAGGGGGACACAGGGCGAAGAACTCATTGCACTTCGTGCTGGAAGAAGATGCGAAGAGATCGCAGCAAGGGAGACTCCACCAGAGGAAGATCTGCTCTGCCACTCAAGGGTTCAAAGACTAGTCGTAAGGCATCAGAATGGACCTGCTGAGCCTGTCCACCAGAATGTTGGACCGACCCGGAATGTGCGTTGCTACCAGAAATTGACTGGAGATTGCCTATTCCTACACTCTCATGGCCTCGCGACACAGGGCATAGGATCTGGTTCCCCCCATATGTTGATGTACCAGACTACCAACATGTTGTCCATCTGTATGGCAATCGTCCCTAGAGGCAAAAAGGCATGAAGAGCTTGCAATGCTAAAAGCACCGCCCTCATCTCTAGCACACATTGATATGCAACTTGGTCTCGGAAAGGGACCACGTGCTTTGGACCGTCCGCCCGAGCAATACCCCCCCCCACCCGAGCAGGGAGGCATCCGTGGTTACTGTGGCTTTGGGCAAGGGTGGAAGAAAGGGACGACCCTTCGTAAGATCCAGAGACTGAATCCACCAACAAAGGGAATCCCTGCATACCCTGGATATCCAAACCGGGTAAGACATGTGTTGATCCAGAAGAGACCATTGTACCTAGAGAGTCAACTGAAGAATGTGCATGTGAAAGCGAGCTAAAGGTAAGAGTTGGATTGTAGCTGCCAAAGAACCCAAGGCTCTGAGAACCGATTCTGTTGTTGGAACCTCTGTCTGAAGAACCTGCAAGATATGGGCCCTCAGATTGCAAATTCTTTCCATGGTCAGAAAGACCTGCATCTGAATTGTATCTAACCAGGCCCCAATGAAGTCCACACACTGAACTGGTGTCAGCACAGATTTGGAAGATTGATCATGATGCCTAGATGTTTGAAGAAAGGAGTCCCTGGCTTGGCATAGAAGATGCTTGGTCAGGGCTGCAAAGAGCCAATCCATCCAGGTACAGAAAGACCTGAATGCCCTGAAGCCTCAGGTGAGGCTCAGTCACTGCCATTACTTTGGTGAACACCCAGGGGGCTGTGGTAAGACCAAAGGGGAGGGCTCTGAATTGAAAGTGATTGGCTCCCAACCGGAAGCAGAGAAACCTCAGAGCATCTGTCCATTTTGATATAGTAGTAAGCATCTTTGAAGTCGATCGAGCACATCCAATTGTTCACCTGCAGATAGGGCACAACAGAGAGGAGAGTGACCATCTGGAATCTTGTCTTGGTTACTGCCAGGTTTAGGGTGGAAATATCCAAGATTTAGGTCCTCCGTCTTTGGCACTAAAGAACGTGGAATAGAATCCCGATCCAGACTGGTCTGGGAGAACCCTTTGGATGACTCGCTTTTCTAGCAGCTTGTGTACTTCTAAGGCTGCTGCCTCCTTTTAAGCAGGTGGAACATCCAGGAGGAGTCTGGGAAGAAGGGGTGGCTGATTGAAGTGGATAAAATAGCCTCTGGATATAATTTGCAACATCCAGCGATAGTCTGTCACGGACACCCATGCCACTGGATGCAGCAAAAGGCGACCCCCGACTGCCTCCAGAGAGGAGCAAATGGGGAACCCGAGAAAAGTTCTTGGGATCCAGAATTCCTCGGACCCCCCTCTGCCTCTGGGCCGGCCTCGATTGTAACCCCCTCTGCCTCTCGGTGGGACGAATTCTCTTGAGTGTCTCGGTTAGATGTCAGAGACTTCCAGAACCACATCTTCGTCCCTCGAGAAGGATCTTTGAGGGGAGGAGAAGCGGATTCTGACGGCAGAGTCTTACCATCCTTCTCACTCTGAACTAGTGTGACTTCCCAAAAAGGGAAGAACCATCATAAGGGGGTGCTGATATAGGACACCTTGAAGGAGTCAGAGAACTGACACAGCCAGAGCCGGGAATGATGCCTGATGGTAATTCCTAACCCGGCAGCCCTAGCAGCTCACTCCGTAGCATGGGAGAGAAGATGTATTAGAAATGGCTTTTAGAGTGGCCATACGGATGGAAAACGTAGGCTTGTCCTCCACCAATATGGACTCTGGGATGGATTCAGCGACCCCCTTGAAGTCATGCTGTAATCGGGTCAGGTGTGCCACGTAGTTCAGCACCTGGACTGCAAAGTTCGCTGAAGCATATACCTGCTTCCCAAACTGGTCCAGTCAGTGACTCATGGTCAGGAGGATGGAACAGAGCATTCCTGGGCCAGCTCTTTCTTTGTGGCTGTGGCCACGACCATAACATCTACCAGGGATCCCTAATACTAGTGCATCTCACTAGGGAGACTGAGAACTTTGTCGGGCCGTTTGGGGATAGGCTCCACTGTGTCTGGATCCTTCCATGTCAGAGATGTTATGAGATCCACTAAGCGATCCGCGGAAGGGGACACCCAGGAAGTAGATGGGCCCGAGCCAAACACTAAAACACTGCTTTGTCTGGGGTTGTTTTTTGGGCAGACCACCCCCCCTTTCTGACACAGGATTTCCATGATGTCTCCAAAGGAGACATCCTCAGGGGGGAGGGGGGATCAGGGGGAACCTTCCCATTCCTCCAACTCAGTGCCTGAGGTGACAGACTACAAATGAGAGTCTAGGTGTCTCTTACATGTCTGTTTGCGAGGTACCTCCTCAGTGTGGCTCTCTGTGGAGGACTCAAACATTTGGAGACTCCCTGACTGGAGCGACTTGAGGTATTACAGACGCAGGCTGTCCCCGAGAGGACAAAATGGTACCAAATCTAGAGGGGGGCAGGGAAGACTCCTAAGACTAGACAGACAGGGGTCTCGATGGGGCCGATAGAACCCTCTCCACCATGTCAAAAGCCAGAGAATGGACATACAAAGCAGACCCCAACGAAGCTGCTCCCTTCTGATCCAACAGGGGAGTTGGAGTAGAGACTCTAGAAGCCAAGAAACCAAGGGAGGCACTTTGATCCGAAACACACTGAGCTGACCGTGCCCCCTCAGATCCAACCTCCGAGGCTACGGTCCTGAGAGCTTGGATCCGACAAGCTCACGGCAACTGCTGGCATAGAGGTACTAGGTACCATCGGTGCAGACTCCCCGACAGTCTCTCCTTGGATCAAAGGGTCCCAAAACCACTGGTCGTATCAGAGAAGTCTGAGAGAAAGGCTTGTGAGGCACCCCCTCTGGAGGGAGAGGGAGTAGGCAAAATCCCCATCTGAATTGGAGTGCAGATAAACTTCCGCATCATTACGTCCATCTCTGCTTCACTGAGACCCCTGGTGGAACGGGAAGAGGTAGCCATGGACACAGGTCGAGAGAGGAGGCGGGGGGAAGGGGAAGACTGATCGCCTCCTGCTCTAAGAAAAAATCTAGGAGAGCAGAGCCAAGGGGATCCAGGCTGGGAAGTCGCAGTTTTGGTGGGAGGGCCAACCGTGGCAGAGTGGTCGGGGGACCGCTTGCAGGGCCTGTCCCTAGAAGTCTCATCTCCCACCCCAAGCATCTTGAAGGGAGTTTAAGTCCCTGAGGTCTGGGGAGGAGAACTAGCAGTGGTTGTAGGTCCAGTGGCAGGAATGAACATTCCCGTGGCGGGCAGTTGGCCCTCAACTTATTCCTCCTGTCCTGAAGTGCTCTGGGGTTGAACCCACCGCAAATAGGACAGGAGGTCTCTAGGTGGGAAGCACCCAAGCAAACCATGCACAGTGTGTGGCGTCAGCAGGAGACAGCTTATGGCCACAGCATCTGAAGCCTGACGGAGGGGCTTCAGACATTATTCCCCTAGATGAGGCCTGGAACACACACACACATGCTTAGAAAGGAAAGAAAAGAAAGAGGAGGAGTTTTTTTTAACAGACGCCAACACATTTAGAGAAAGAGAAAAAAGGTTCATCACTTGAATTAAAACGCACAAAAAAGACACCAACTCCAGTGAGCTCGGACCACTTTGCAGGCTGAACAGCGGCAAATGAGATATGAAGGGAGGAAGGAGTTAGGGGGGCATTATGTGTAGAGGGGAGGAGCGGAGAGCTCGGATCAATGATGCTAGCTATGCAGCTGTGTCGGATCCATGCTGGATCAGTGTCCCAAAGGTAGCAGACCAAATTAAGTGAACTACTTCAGATGCAAGTCTTTTACTGTGGGCCTAAACCAGGATGATCCATCAAAAGTAGCATTGGTGAAAGAGGGTTTAAAGGGCTCAGTTTCATTCAGACATCTCTCGCTCTGTAATCTAGTAAAGTGTGCCAAGTAGTGAAGCAATCACAAGGCAAACATCGGCGGAGTGTAAATGTGCTTTCCAAATCTGTCCAACTTACTCCCTAGACTGTTAAGAAGGTGGACACAGGAACTCTGGCTAGTTCCTTTTTGGTGTCTGCCACCACAACCATAGCATCTACAGGAATTCTCTTACTCTAATACTGGCTTGTCTTTGTGGACTCAACAATTTTGTCCATGAAGGATAGGCGCCACAGTATCCAGTTCCTTCCACACCTTGCGGGAGACTAGGTTTATATGGTGGTCTGTGGTGGAAGTAACACAAGCCACAGGCGGAGCAGATCTGAAGGCTTCCAGAAACACATTCCTCTTGGGAAGGACTGTGGTAGAACCAGCCACTTTTTTGGAACAGGCTCCCTAAAATGGCTCTGAAGGAGACACCCCAAGGTAGAGATCTAAAGGACCCTTCCCCCTCCTCAAAAATTAGTGTCCTGTCAAGATTCCCGAGGGGAATCCATGTCTCCTCTTGCAAGTTCTCTTCAAGTGGGGTGTTCTTCTGGAGAGCAGAAGAGGAACTGCCAGAAATCTTTTATGGGCTGGCTGTCCCAGTGGAGAAGGGTGACAAGACTTGGAGCTCAAATCCACCAGGGGAATGGGTATAGGATCTGAGGAGTTGAGAGTAGAAGATTCCCTGGAATGGTGGAAAACTCTCTCCACAACCTCAGACCGTCTCCAGGAAAAATGGAAACAAACCTCACCAGAACCAAAGCTCTCAGCTCAGCCAGTTCTCCACCCCTCCTGGATCTCCCCTGAGGAAGGAGTCAGAACAGAGCTATCCAGCGTAGAGGCTCCGAAAACCTTGGAATCTAAGTCAACCCACCGGATCCAGCACTGCTTCGGCTCAGAATCATCCAGCTCAGTGGGGATCAGTGCCGAACAGATCAGGGACAAAGTCGAACCTGAAGCAGGTGGTGTCTTCGGATCAGATATTTCAACTCTTAGTGCTCTTGGCTCTGAAACTATGGGTCGGGTCAGAGGAGGAGTTACTATGGGGTGCAAAGGTGGTTGAAGGCTCATGGATCTGATGGGAGTCTGAGCTGGCAGTCTGAGCTGGCAACACTCCCATCTGGACTTGCGCCAAGAAATTTCCTCATCATCCTGTAAACATCTACCTTGGAAAGACTACGGGACCTGACCGAGGAATCTGTGAATTAGGGCAGGAAGACTTGCTAGGAGTCTCCTATAAAAAAAGGAGACAAGTCTAGGGGACACTGCTTTGGTTTCGGAGAAAACCTACATCTCTGGATCTGTGAAGACAACCACAGAAGTAGTCTGATCTAAAGGTTTTGGATCCAACACTTTGACCTTGGAGGGTGGCTTTGAACTCTGAGCAGGTGCAGGAGACCATGTAGGAGAATACTTCCTGTGCTCCTATGACCTTTGCTTTTTTGCAGGGGTTTGAGCCCCAAAAGTAGCAATAATAGAGGAAAGGTGAAGCTGGCAACAGGCCCTTCAAGAACAACTTATTCTGCCCATGACCGACGGCCCTGAAGCCCGCACAGATCTCAAAACACTTGAGAGAAGGGCCTAAACTACATACACTCTTCCCTGTGGGCATCAGAATTTGGTACCTTATTTCTACAAGAAGTGCACTTTTTAAACCTGGTAGGCTTGTCAGACAAAGCAATGATAAAAGTGTAACTAACAGTAATTAAAAGAAAAAAGAAGGGAGAAACTACCAGAAATTGTACACAAAGTTTTGTTTATATTTTATGGAAAGGAAGTAGAAAAACGATTAAACAATGGTAGAGAGAATACTTACTAGGTATAGAAAGAAGGCCTAGAGCCAACAATGGTACAAGTTGCCTAAACGGTATCCCAAAGGTAAAGAGAAGGGTGGAAGGCTAAATAGAAATGAACAGTAAATACAAGGAACAGAAAAGAAAAATTATATTACTCATTACCAAAAAGGCACCCTAGAGCTTGAGAGAACGCAATCCCAACCAAATTGTTAGAGCAGCAAAAGAGATCTGATGTATTCTGGCAAGCAAGGGACATTACGGGTAAAGGAAGGAGCTGAGGGGGGAGGGGGGCAGGTGAGGATCTAAGCCAGTGAGGGTGAACCTATGACATGCATGTGAAAGGTGACACCACGTTTTGGGTGGCACACCAGCGTTCAACACTAGAGATACCAAAGAAACTGAATGAACAAAAATACAAGAAATATGTGACCCTGCACTTTATTAAAACTCAGCAACAAATTAATTAACTGAGGTTTATCAAATCAAATACAATGTGCTCCATATTTTTTTCAGTTCATTTAAAAATTACTATTGAGTAATTTTTTGGTGCACTATTTTAAGCCCAATTATCAGTGTGCATATTCCACAGACCTACCTCCCAAATCTGTCCATCATCTGGGACTCTCTGCTCGGGGAATGGGCAAGTAGACCTTTCCCCTGCTAGTTTTTTGATGGCAGCCATTACTAACATGGCATCTATTACTAAGCCCTTAGCCCAATGTGACTGGTCTTCTGGAGCAGTAAGGATTTTGTCAGGTCTCTGGGGGGCGGGTTCCACAGAGTCCGGAGTCTTCCAAGCCCGCTGAGCAATTCGTTTAATTAGACCGGCAGCAGGTGGGGTCACCCAGGAGGTAGATGGGCGTGCACCAAAAGCCTGCACACAGATTGCTCTGAAGATGGGTTTTGGGGTCTATATTAGAAGCACGAACTTTCAAAAGTTCGAGCCTCATATGGTCGACACCGCATGAGCGAACTTTTGAAAGCTCACAACTTTAAACAGATCACCGTAGGGAATATTTCCTTTATGTCACTGTAGTGCGATCTTGGAGTTGGTATATTTAATAGCGGGGCGGGGGGGGGGGGTGCAGGGAGGCTTGCCCCCCTGCTCAAAGCATTCAGATAGGTTCTTTTGCTTTTATTTTTTTATTATATGTTTGAAGTTTTAAAACTTATATGCTCAAATGATAGACACCACATGAGCGAAGTTTTAAAACTTCGAGCATATAATATAGTCCCGGTTTTTGGACTTCCCATCACCCCTCTGTTTTAGGATCTCCAGAATGTCTCCATAGGAGACGTCTTTCGGGGGTGAATGTGAAGAACCCTTCCCATCATCGAAATTAGTCTCCACTGTGATGGATTCTTCAGGAGAATCAAGGTGCTTTCTCTTACACAATCTCTTCCAAGGGGGCTCCTCAGTGAGAACACCTGAGGACGACTGAAGAGATGACTGAAGAGGGAGTGCCTTTAGAAGGCAATTCTTGCGACTGTGGTGCATGCTGCCCAGGGGTAGGAGTTGGTGGCTGAAATTAAAAAAAGCTGGGGTCACAGGGGATGACTCCAATAACTCAGGAGCCATCTGAGACTAAGCAGTGGCTAAAGCTCTTTCCATAGCCTGAAAGGCAGGACCCCCTAAGGAGGGATGGGAGCCCAGAACAGAAAAACTTGGAACCAGGGTCACATCTTGCACTGAGAGCCCCACCTGACAGACTGAAACCAAAGAAGGGTCCTCTGCCAGTGCATCTGGAAGAGATACAGCCAGCTCCATAGAAAAACTTGGGGACAGCTCGAATCCCCGGGGCCTGACAGCAGAGACACAGTCCCAGGGACCCGAAGGTGCTGAAGGCACAGAGGGAGCCAGAGGTAGACTTGGCACCGAAGACAAAAGTATTGTCGGCGCCGAAGCCATCGGTACCCAGAGATGTTGAAGTCAAGAGCTCTAAAGCCTGGGTCAGGGTTACAGGAGGAGAATAAGTAGGGGAGAATCAGTTTATTCTTCCTCTCTGCCAGAGTTCTATTACTGATACCCTGGCAGATGGAACAGTCTATACTCAAATGGGAAACACTTAAACAGTAAACGCACGATTCGTGGTTGTCAGAGTTTGGCATTTTCCTGCCTCATACTACATACTGCGTAAACCCTGTAGTTGAGCTTTATGACTTTTCTGCCGTACTCCTGACAAAACAAAAGGGAAGGCAGAAAAAGACAAAGGAAGAAAGTTTTACAAGATAGTATTTCACTCACACAAAAGGAAAGGGGGGAAATCTACAAACAGTAGAGAGAAAGGGAAAGACTACCAATGATGGTAGAGGGAGAATTTACCAGCTGTAAAGGTGGGGGGATACAGCACATACACTATGGGTAGACTAAGTATTAAAAGAAAGATTTTAGATGAATAGGAAGAATAAGGATATATAAAAATATACTGAGCCACAAGAGAGTTTGCCTATGCATTTTGTCCTAACAGCAGCAAATGAGATCTGAGGTAATGTGGAGAGGGGCATTGTGGGTAGACCTGCAGCTCGAGTGCTTTTTTATGGCTGATGCGAGCTACATAACAGCCAGATCGGTTCCAAAGATTGGAACCATAATCCACAAGTCAAGAATAGATGTAGATTGACATCAGATTCACTAGTTTATGATAACTTAACTGGGGAAGGAGACCGAAGGAAAATAGTACCCGAAGAAGCTATAATCAGGAACAGGTAAAGAATAGTATGTCCTCTGGTACGTTTGCTACATAAAAAAAATTAACAAGACCAGTTTAACAACTAAGAACCTTTGGGTATATACTACAGTGGAGATAAAGGTAGTCTAGTTTACCAAGTAGTAGTTCCAAGTCTCCCAAAATAATGGTGTTCCTGTTTATACAGAATTCAAGTACAATGAGAAACCCTTATGGTTTTCAGGGGACATATGTTTTCTTTGAACAAGCTATAAACTGATAGCTGGCCTTAACATAATTTGGAACTCAATGGACTCAGGGCATCTGTGAATCTAAAGCCCAACAAGGTCCATGGTGATATGGTCCCCAACAGATGCCAGTACATTTGTCATCAGGTCTGAAGGCATGGAAGGTACAAAACTCAAGTATGGGAGCAGTAATTTTTGATAATTTTAAAAAAGTTATGTACTCAGACCATTCTGTATTGGTCATTTTCATCACACTGGGTTGAGATCAGACTCTGCATCTTTTTTTTTTTTTTTACACCTCGTGGCCACATGAAACTCGAGCTCCTCCCTTACGCATAATGATCTATTCCCCCAGAGATCTTACTTGCTGGCCTTATAACTTCATAGGAGTATTACAACAGTAGCACAAAGAACCAAAACCTGGAGCTCAAAAGAAGGATGACTGGTTCCCTTATCTTCTCATTCTTCCAGAAGTCATATACTAAAAGGCAGAGGGATGGCAGTAAGGGAGTTGAAGAATGAAAACTGACAACACAGATGGTAAGTTAATGGCAAGTACATAACCTCCACATGATGTTAAGTTTCATTCATTCCTCAACTGGAACACAGTTCACATCTACAAGAATCTTGGGAGGCTTCTAAGAAAGGATATTCCCCAAGCACTGAGCCAAACGCTGCTCTTCCTCTTGAGACCAATTTGTAATGAGTAATAAAAGTATGAGGATTAACCCAAAATGCAGCCACACACATAGTCCAAGGAAGACCTGGCTAATTGCCTGTGAATGTCCAACAAATGTAACATGTATTCTCCTTTGTGAAATTTGTAAAGAAAACTGAAAGGTTAATGGATTGACTGATGTAGCCTATCTCTATGGAACATTAGATAAGGAGGCTTAGAAGACCAGGCTTGAAGTTCAGAAAGTCTTCAGCAGGGGTTATAACTACCAAAGAGTTTTCCAGGATAAAAACTTCAGTTCACATTTTGCTGATGGTTCAAAAGGAGACCAAGTCAAAGCTTGCAACTAAATTTAAATCCCGTGGTGCAGCTGGATCTTTAAAAGGTGGAACTGTTAACTCCTATATGAAAACTGGAAATGGCAGCTAGGCGTGTTTTAGCAGTAGAGGAGCTAGCCCCTTCATTAAATATTTAGATAAAAACATGAGAACTATGAACTGGAACTGAAAAGGAGACAGTCTTTCAGCTGCATCCAACAATTTTTTTTCCATTTAGTTCTGTAAATCCCCTTAGTGGAAGCCTTATGGGAAGATAAAAGTATAAAAAGGACAAAGGAGGAGGGCAGAGGTTGTCTGGCTATCTATGGAAGTGGAGAAACCTTGTGGTCAAGCTTTAAGCCTGAAATGTCTGCATGAATATCTGTCAGGTGACAGGTCAGGAGTTGGATCCAGAATCCATGGAAGGTAAACTAGACGAGTCCAAAGAAAGGGAAACCAAATCTGATGAGACCAATAAGGAGCAACGAGGATAACTTTACTCAATAGGGATGCTTTCTGGAGAAATTTGGGGATTAAGGAAGTAGGGGGATATGCAAAGAGGAGACAGGGAAGGACAATCAGGAAGGAAAGTCTCTCTCTGCTTCCCCCAAGCAGGGGGCATCAGGGGAAGAATCTGGTGCACTTGTTCGAGAGGAGATGCAAAGGATGTAGCAGAAAGTTGCATACCATCAGCAACATTTTTTCCACAACTCGTGTTGAGATCACTTGTGAGGGTAACAAAATGGACCTGCTCAACTTGTCTGCTATCATGGTGCATTTCCCTGGAATGTGCAGTGTACTGCTATCAGAAATCGATTATATGAGATCGCCCATTGCCACACGTTCAGAACTCCTCAACACAAGGGGTAAGATTGGGTTCCTCCTTCTCTGTTTATGTACCAGACTACTGACATATCTTCAGTCTGAATCGCAACAGTCCCTGGAGGGACACAGTTTTGAAAAGCCTGCAATGCTAGGAATACTGCTCATTTCCAAGACATTGATATGCATGTTGGCCTCTTCAGGGGACTAAGTGCTTGGACCGTTTTATCCCAAGTAGTGCCCCCCCCCCACAAATTTTGGAAGCAGCAGTGTTCACGACTTTGGGCTTAAGAATGAAGGGATGGCTTTGCAAAATCTGATCTGAGCAAATCCACCACCAGAGGTATTTTTTGCATTACAGAGTTATCCTGATCTGGACAGACATAGGCTGATGTAATATGGACGATTGAGTTGCTAAGGTCCAATGTAGAATTCATATATCCTGACAGTGGAAATAGAACTATCACAGCAGACATAGACCCCAAGACCTGCAGAATTAATCGAGCTGAGAGCAAAGAAATCCAAATCTTTTTGACTGAGTCGAATAGTTTGCTCCCTTGGCAAGGGAAGAGATTTTGTCACTGATACTGTGTTGAACAAGGCACCTATGAGGTCCAATGTCTGTGATGGTTCTAAATGAGATTTGTGCCGTTTGTGGCAATTCTTAGATGAGAGCAAACCTGGAGTACATAATCTCGAGCTTTTATCGGAAAATGCCTGGTCAGAGCAGTTATGAGCCAGTTGTCCAAGTACAGAAACACCCAGAATCCCTGCAGTCTCAAGTGAGCTGCTACTACTGCCATGCACTTGAACACCCTGGAAGCTGTGGTGAGGCCAAAGAACAGCTCTGAATTGGTAATAACTGGCTTAGATGCGTAGGTCTCCTGGATCATCTGTTCTTTTTATGTGATAGTATAAATCCTGAAGATCAAGCACATATAATGTAGTCCTTGTGTAGGAAGGGCAAAATGGACTGATGACCATATGGAACTTGGTAAACTAATTTGTCCAGATAGAGATCCAAAATTGGTCTCGAGTCCCTTTTTCTTTGACACTAAAAAACCTCGAGTAGGGTTCCAAGCTCCTTCTCGTCTGGAGGTCCTCTTGGATGACGTTTCTCTAGTGGCTTTTTTCTAGAGCTGCTACTTTCCTCAGTGGGACATTGGGAATTTTTACTGTTGAAGGGGTAGGGAAAAAGGTATTGTAGAACCTCTGAAAATAATCCTCTCCACCCATGTACCTTTTCTCATGTCTAGCCAGGCTGTCTGGTATAGGGATAAATGACCCTTGACTGTCTCTGGTGATGGGCAATCAGGCCTCCTTTCAGGAATGCTGATAAAGTTAAGAGAAAATTTCTAGACCCCTGGTTTTGCAGGTCTTCTCGGACGCATGGGTGGCATCTTCCATTTGGGGGAGAACTATCTTCAACATGGATCTTGGAAAAGACCCTGGAACTTCCTGAACCATATCTGGCAACCTCCCCAATTCCTAGAGAAGGATATTCGAGGGGTCAGAAAAAGTATGCTCACTACAGACAGGGTCTTAACATCTTGCTCACACCTGTAGCATGTCCTTCACCTTAGGACCAAACAAAACTTCCAAAGGGTGCACTGATGAAGGAAGATTTGAAGGGCTTTGGAAATCACAAGTGCATCCAGGAATGCCTCCTAATAGGAATGCCTGAACCTGCTGCCCTTGAGGTGCCTTTAAGCTGGATGTAAGGCAAGCATCATGGACAAATTCATGTTCGACTGTAGGACAGGCAACTGTGAAGCAACAAAGTTCTGTCTCAGAAATACTGCTTCATCTAACCCAAAGGCAATATACCAGGGTCAGAAATTGGGCCAAGCTGTCCAATGCTGAGGCTCTGTGGGGCAGAGATGGCTCCAACAACTTCAGAGTCGACTCGAAAACCTCAGATCCGACAATAAAGCTTCAGCTCAGAGTCTAATCCGACTCAGGCATGCTCAAAGCCAGTGCACTCAGAATGTATTGGAGCTTCAGATACAAAACAGACTGTCCTGGAAAAAATGATCCAAGGGCTCCGAAACCACAAGTCGGATCAGGAGGAGGAGCAGAGATTTGTTGAATCTGTGCCAAGAGATAATCATCCTATCCAGGTCAGCTAGTCAGCCTCCTGGAAGAATGGGGGAGGGGGGGGGCCTGGAAAGTCTGCATCTTTACAAAACAAGGGGATTGCACTCAGGAAGGGACCAGATCTAAAGTGGACACAAACCTATACTGAGGTAAATGCTTCGGATCAGAGGCTATTGGATAAGATTAAGCAGATCGGGCATCTGACGTCTACGAATCCAAACTTTTTGAAATTTTTCAAGCAGGCTCCATTGTCAGATCAGAGGACAGAGTGGAGGATCCAGACAGATCAGATGGCCATTTTCTGCATTCTGACAGCCTTGGAGGGTTGAGCTCCAAATAGTGATCCCAAGAAGGTAGGAGGGAGAAGTCCTTTTAGAATAAAAATTTATACTTGCAGGGTACCAAAGTTCCAGGAAGGAATGCTTTGCAAATTTCACAAACTTTCAAATGAGCAGGGCCCAAACAATAGATGCACAAATTGGGCGCATCAGAAATTAGAATCTTGTGTCCACATTGCTGACACTTTTAAAGCCTGAAGGTTTTTTTCAGCCATCTTAAATGATCTACCAACAGAATAGACCAGAAACTTTAATAAGGAGAAAGGAAGATACCAACAACGGTAATTTAGAAATGCACTAAATTAGTGTTTTATTTTATATATATATATATATATATATATATATATATATATATATATATATATATATATATATATATATATACACACACACACATCTACAGAAAGCAGACATTTTAAGTATGCACATATATGTGTATATATATATATATATATATATATATATATATATATATATATATATATATATATATATATATATACAGAAGGCAAAGACATTTTAAGTATGCAGTTCACTTAGGTAATGCTCGAGAGCTCACAGCTACCACGTCCATACATGAAGGCGGCAAATGAGTTCGGAGGTATGTTACAGGAAGACACCATTATGGATAAGGGAGAAGCTCAAGTAGCCACGAGGTGTAAAAAGCATCTGAAGTCTGATTTGAACCCAGCTGTTGAGGAATGAATGAAAGTTGCCATCAGATACAATGTTAATGTAAAGTTGGTAATTTGGGGTCAGTGTTGACAAACAATGCACTGTTTATAGTTACCAACATTTCAACCCACCCTCAGAACTGCGAATGATGCTAAAAACTTCAAATAGCTGCCAGACAGCCTTAGGACAATGATAGCAGGGTGTTGCTTTTGTCTTTCTTGTAGGGCATGCCCATGCATTCTAAAAGCCAACTGTAGACCATGGTTTGCAGTTTTTCACAACTGCTCTGCAACAGTCCTTCTGGTGGATACTCCATGCACTTTGAGAAGCTATACTTGATTTGAATAAAACATAGCAGAATGGAGAGAATGTCAAAGGTGCATACAATACTGACAGGAGACAGTTTTGCACCATTGAAAGGCTAACAAGCATCTTAAAACTTACCTTTTCACGCCATATGCTGCCATATTCAGAAGATTATCCAACCTGAAAGCAAAAAAATATTTTTTTATAAAGTGGAAACAAAGCTTCTGGTTAATTCATGCTTTCACTTTTAACAAGCCAAATACAGTATAGTTTAAGTTCTGCTAAACCAAGCACACCATTTCTGAAAATACTTTATAAACATTACAGGCTAAAGATTCAAGAATAAAATGTTACGACCAAGCTCTTACCATATTTGAACATGTCACAAAAATGAGTGGGCTAGTGTGGAACCTCTTGCAATGTCAGTTTAAGGAATGGGTTATGACTGGAAAATAGAATTCCCATACCCTACATTACAAATTCTCACTGGATTCATCCTTGTCCAAACCCTAATAACCCCCCCCCCCTTCAACCCTTCTCTCCTTTCCCAGACTTAGATAGCGTATTCCCTCTATTACTATAAAACTCAACTGAAGATTACTCGCAGCTTGTTAATCCTTCCATGATTTAATCATTTAGTCTATTATCTAGTTACAGTTCAGAAAAATTTGTAGTACTGTGTTTTACTTATTTCTCAGTGTTAGAGCTTACTACTCAATTGTACCTAATTTGCTCCTGTATTTCTCCATGTCATGATCACCTCTGCTGTATTCATACCATGATTGTTAGTTTACCATCTACCATGTTATTCTGTGGAGCTTTTCTCCCCGGGCCTCCGCTGAAAAAGTACCCGTGTCCAGTTGGAATTTCCTGGTAAACAAATGCAATAAATAAAGCATTTTAATGTTACTAAACAGGTACCCTTTTCCTTTTGGGTTTCTAATACCATGACAGGAATGAATCCCATTTCCAAGTTAAAATATGATTAAAGTTGGTGTTTTCTTCAATCTTTGATGTTAGCCAGAAAGTACAGTTGTGTACACCTACCATAAATGTAGATGTTAGAGTGTCTTCACTGTTGCAGTCATAACTGTAGGGTACTCCTGCCGGCAGGCAGCCCGAGGTCGGCCAGAATATCAAAGTCTGGGTCCGGCGTCGGCTGTATCAGCAAGTACCCTGATGTCAGAACGCATGGGTATAAAGCTGACAGCCGACGCCATCTTCTCCAGCCTTTCTTGCCCCAGATGTCAGAAGCCCCCATAAAACCAAAAGGTGTCCCAAGGGAAACACAAATACACCAGAAAGGTAGTGGAAAAGGAAACAAAGTAAGCAAAAAAGAAACAAGAGGGGTCTGGAGGGAGGGAAACACAGACTGCAACAGTGAAGACACTCGAACATCTACATTTATGGTAGGTGTACACAACTGTACTATGTTCTTCGTGTTTCACTGTTGCAGTCATAACTGTAGGGTAGAATCCCAAAGCTGAGAACACGGGAGGAGGTTATGAAGAAGGAGCAGCTAGAAGACCCTGCAAAACAGCAGAGGCAAAGCCTGCCCTAGACTTAGAGTAAAAAGGGAGGTTATAGTGCTTGGAAAAGGTATGCACAGAGCTCCAAGTGGCAGCCTCCAGAATGTGCTTAGTAGGAACTCCTCTGAGAAAGGCTGCTGAAGTGGCAGCTGCTCTAGTAGAATGAGTCCTGACAGTACCTGGAATCTGTTTTCCACAAAGAGTAACAATATCTTATTCCATGAGCAATCCATTTGGAAATAGTTTGCTTAGAAATAGCTTTACCTAGAGAACTGGAAGCAAATGAGATGAGCAATAGATCTGATTTTCTGAAATCTTTAGTTTTGTCCAGGTAAAAACGTAGTTGCCTGTGTACGTCCAATGAATGCAAAATCCTTTCACCCTTATTTTGGGGTTTTGGGAAAAAGGTAGGAAGGTGAATAGTCTGATTTAGAGCCACTCTAGAAACTACTTTAGGCATAAAAGTAGGATTGGTCCTCAAGGAAACTCTGTCCTGATGAAAGATTAGGTATGGTTCCACGGCCATGAGGGCTTGCAACTCAGACACCCTTCTGGCAGAAGTCAAGGCCAACAAGATAGCGGTCTTCCAGGATAAGAACTTAATATCCGCAGAGGCAGCAGGCTCAAAAGGAGGCAAAGTAAGCTTTTCCAAGACATAGTTTAGATCCCAAAGAGGGACAACAGGAGATCTAGGAGGTCTTAAATTCTTAGCTCCTCTCAGAAATTGTCTAACCAGCTGGTGGGAAAAAAATGGGAGGATCACAATTGAAATGAGCCGAAATAGCAGAAGCATGAATCTTAATGGAAAAGGAAAGACCTTTAATCAAAAGGTCTGAGAGATAAAGTAATATAGAGGGAATATCCGGTAAAAAAGGATCAGAACCACGATCCTGCATCCAAATACAAAATCTTTTCCATTTAGAAGCGTAAGATTTCCTTGTACTAGGACGCCTAGCTTCCAAAAGAATATCCAAAACTTGCTTAGGAAGAGAAGAAGGGATCAATTGCCTTTGATGAGCCAAGCTGCCAAGCAGAGAGTCTTGATTTGAGAGTGAAATACCTGACCCTGATGCTGGGACAGTAGAGAATGGGTCAGAGGAAGCCTCCAAAGGGGTTCCAAGCAAAGGTGCAGTAGAGTTGGATACCAAAACTGACGAGGCCAATTTGGAGCTATCAAAATGATCAGTCTGGGTTTGTCCAGCTTTAAGGAAGAGGAGGGAAGGCATATCCCGAAAGATTCCTCCAGCTGAAGGACAGGGCATCCACTTTCCAAGCTGTCTTGTGGAAGGACCTGGTGCAAAAGAGAGGCAACTGATGGTTGAGATGGGACACAAACAGATCTGAGGACAGCCCCAAACTGCAGTTATCTTGCTGAATAAGTTGGGGTCCAACATCCTTTCGTGAGGATCCAAAATGTTTCTGCTTAGGCTGTCTGCTAAGAGATTCTGATTTCCTGGAATGAACTGTGCCTGAAGATCCAGATTCAAATTTAAGGCTGTGTCCCATAAAGTCATGGCAAGTCTGCAAAGGGGGTAAGAGTGAGAGCCCCCTTGCTTGTTTATGTACCACATGACTGTGGTATTGTCTGTTCGAATTAGCAGAGGTCCTGGCTTCAAAAGAGTCTGGAAGGCTAGAAGAGCATTTTGGACTGCCAACATTTCTTTCAAGCTGATGTGCCATAGAAGGTGTTTGTTTGTCCAAGAGCCCTGTTGGCACTTGTCTAGAAAATGAGCTCCCCAAGCATAATCCGAGGCGTCCGTGGTTATGATCTGAGTAGGTTGAGGAAGACGAAAGGGCTTCCCTTCATTCAAAACACACGCCCTGGACCACCAAAGGAATTCCTTCTGGAGGCAGGGAATTAGTGGAATCATTGTATCCAGACTGTGGCAATGCTGAGACCATACACTCTTTAGGTACCATTGAAGTTTCCTCATGTGAAGCCTCACATTTGGAATCAACAGGATGCAAGAGGCCATGTAGCCCAAAGCCTGCAGGAATTTCCTTGCAGTGAGCTGAATCAAGGTTGCCAAGGTCTGGAAGATTGAAGCCAGCTGTAACTGTTTTTCTGGAGTAAGGAAGGCCATCTGTAAACTTGTGTCTAGAAGAGCTCCCAAAAAGATCATTCATTGAGAAGGAATCAAATGTGACTTTTTTGTGTTCACTGAGAATCCCAGTAGTAGGAGAAGATGTTGAACAAATTGCAGGTGTTGAAGTAAAAGGTCTTTGCTGTCTGCCTGAATTAGACAGTCGTCCAGATGGGGTAAATCTGAATCCCCTGAAGTATGCAGTAAGCTACTACTGGAGCCAGGCATTTGGTAAAAACTCTGGGCGCAGTAGATAAGCCAAATGGCAGTACAGAGAATTGGAAGCGTCTCGAGCCTGCCTTGAATCTGAGGTACTTTCTGCATGGTTGCCTTATGGGGACGTGTAAGTAGGCCTCAAGTCCAATGTTACCATCCAAGCATCTTGTGAGAGCATTGGGAGAAGTTGTTGAAGAGTAAGCATCTTGAATTTTGGAATTTCCAAAAAGGTGTTTAATATTGAGAGGTCCAGAATAGGTCTCCGGGAGTTTTGTTTTCTTGGGACCAGAAAAAGTCTTGAATAAAAACCTTTCCCCACCACTATAGGTGGAACAGGTTCTATGGCTCTTAAGGCTAATAAAGCGTCCACTTGATTTAAGGCCTCTGTCCATTGATGTTTTGGCAGATCTGGCCAGCCAGAAGGCCTTGGCAGAGTGTGAAAGTGGAATCTGTAGCCTTTCAAAATCACATCCAACACCCATTTGTCCTGGGTAATGCGAGTCCAATTTTGGTAAAAAAAGAGAAAGTTTTCCTCCGAGAGGGGCATCCAGGGAAGGAGGACCTGTAGCCCAGAGGGAGTCATTGCGTCTGCTTTCTTTGGGTTTGAGGTCTGTCTTCTCCCCTTCTAGGTGAAGAAGCAGTCCACTGTCTAGATCTGTAAGAGGCCTGAGCCCGACCTCTGGAGCATCTAATATCTTCCTCTGAGGCCTGTCAGAAGTGGGAAAAGACCAATTTTTGGAGGGCCAATTTCTAGAAAATCTAGGAGGCTGTACTTGCAAAAAATCTTTTACAGTCTGCATAGACTTTGCTTTTTCTTCCATCTTTTTAATAACCTCCTCAGCCTTAGATCCAAATAATACATCATGCTGAACAGGGGCATCTAGCAATTTAGCCTTAACTTGTTCAGGTAAATTCTGCTCACGAAGCCAAGCATGTCTCCTGATAACAGTACCAGAGGCAGCAGCCCTGCAGGAAGCCTCTAAGGCATCAAAACCACAATGTAAACTATGTTTGCTGACTTGTTCAGTTGCATGCAACACATCCTGCAATTCCTTGTCCTCAGCACATGCAGGAAAGGTAGAAAGCCTTTGTTTTAAAACAGATAAAAGAAACTGTTGATACTTATAAACATGTGAAACTGGCAATTTAAAGCTCTAATAGAAAGGGTAGCTGAAGTATAAACCTTTTTGCCCCACATGTCCAGGGCACGAGAATCCTTTTCAGAGGGGATAGGATTCTTAGAGGAGGCGACCTTAGCAGCCTTGGAACCCTGCGAAATAGTTTCAGGATCAGCAGAAGGGTTCTTAAATAAGAATTGATGGGAATCAGGGACCCTGTAAAATCTATCAGGCTTAGATGGAGCAGGCGGCATGGAATCAGGATTCAAGTTAGCTTCAGAGAAAGCATCATCCACAAAGTCAAGTACAGGAGGAATAGCTAAAGGCCTGTGTTGAGGGAGAAGAAGAAATTCCCAAGTCTCTTTTTGGAAGCAGAATAATCCTGACCTTCCCAATGAAAATACTCCCTCATCTCATGCAAGGTTTCCCCAAAAGAGAAATCTTCAAGGGGAGAGGCAGAGGGAACAGAATCCTCTGCATCCAAATCCTCATAAGGAGGAAAAGAGTAATCCTGATCAGAGGAAGAAACAGAAGATACAGAAGCCTGATCAGAGGAATCATAAGGGATATCCTGTCTAGGCCTTTTCTCAGGAGGAGGGTGAGAGCCCTTAATCATAGTTAATAAATCCTCAGCCATCCGTAGTAATTGCTTCTGAGTCTTAGGAGCTGAATCCGAAGAAGCTTGAGCAGAAAGTCTGGGTTTAACAGGAGTCTTTGACTTAGCCTTTGTCTTTGTGGAAATAGTAATATGTAAAGGCCTGAAGACCCCCTCAGAAGCCGGTACCTGCTCAGCGGTTCCGGACCCATCTGAAGGAGCAACGTCCGAAGGTCCTGCAGCAGACAAATTACAAGGCCTAGATGGCTTCCCATGGGAGTCCGTGTCGGCCATCAGTTCTGAAGTGGCGGACGACAGGGGCTGCAAAAGTGCCTCACTGACTACCGCCGAAGCTGGCTCCGGCTGCAAAGTATCCTGTTTGGACCTCGGAGGCCTGTCCTTGTCTTTGCGTTTCTTCTGTATTCCGGTAGTCGGTAAAGTATCCGACGACATCCTATAATTAAATAAAGTAATTCAAGGCCCAATCGTACCTATGCTTGATAGTGCGAGAATTAAACCTGGCACAGAACAGACAGCAAGAAACGTCGTGGTCAGGGCCTAAGCAAGGTAGACAGTAAGAGTGGAAATCTTTATGAGGTATTCGTTTTCCACACTATACACAATTATTAACTTTTTCTGACATCAGAGGAGCAAGAAAAAAAGTTTCCCCAACGGGGTACTTAGCTTTGAGAAGAGAAGTAGAAAACTTCGGACCGACGACAATCACACCACGTTGTCTTGAAAACGCCAACCAACAACTAGCGAACTGCTTTGCACCGCACGGCAAGAAAGACTGGAGAAGATGGCGTCGGCTGTCAGCTTTATACCCATGCGTTCTGACGTCAGGGTACTTGCTGATACAGCCGATGCCGGACCCAGACTGATATTCTGGCCGACCTCTGGCTGCCTGCCGGCAGGAGTACCCTACAGTTATTACTGCAACAGTGAAACACGAAGAACATGTACTTTTTTGCAGCACCCACAATATGCCCACCAATGACTCCTGCAATTCATATGGCTTTATGTGTCTAACAAATCCATGACAGACCGTAAATTCCCATTCCTCCTACTACTACTGGAACTGTCTGGGTATCTTTCTTGCACACTGCCCTAGTTTCTGCCTGGAAATCTTGATATTTTATGACCATCTCTGCATGTGAGACACTGTTGTCACTAGGCATAGCAATTTCAATGATCAATGCTACTTTTGCGTTTTCATGGACTACTGTATCTAGTTTTCTCATGTATTTTTGAATTGTTGGTAATGGATAATCCCATGCGATATAAACTCCATTTTCTGTGATGCTTTGTGGCTCATGTTTCCATTTTTTCAGCTACTTCAATATTTAAATTTATTGACATTTGTTAACCAGGTTAGTCCAGCTGGGCTTGTGGCCTGTTTTCAGTAGAGACCCCAGGAGAAAAGCTCCAAGAAACAATACGAAAAATGACACTATATACATTCATAGTATGTTAAGAAATTGGTAATACAACAGAAATTCAACCAGCAAAATGCACACTTGTAGTTGTATCTATCCTAAGTTTACAGACTAGAGATTTATTTACATATTTACAACAAGAGTTTGGTCAATTAAAATGAGAGTAAAGTTGAGAATTATCTGCTGATACAGGGACTATATTGCTGAGAGCGGGGTTACAGACATGGCTCCCAAGCGGAAGACAGGAGTTAGGTTGGGGCTTGACAAGGACAGATTTTGGTATTAAGAAGATGTTTGAGTTTCTTTAAAGTGAGATGGGTGAACGGTGGAGTTTGCCTACTGCTTTTTTAGGTTGGTAGGTGAGTAGTAGTTGCTGACTGGAAGCACAGAGTGTGAGAAGGTGTGTAGATAGATATGAAGGAAGAGAGCGGGGCAAGATGAAGGTTTGTAGAGAATGAAGTGTAGCATTTGAAGTTGTGATAGCAACAATATGGGGAATTCAATCCAGTGGAGGGATGAAAGGGCTAGGCAGTGATGTGCATTGTAAGTTGAGTTTGTGATTAATCTGGCTATCTTGTGGTAAGTTTGTTGGAGTTTGTTAAAGGTTGCTGTTTGAATGCTGGTGAACACAGGGGCAGCATAAAGAAGGGAGGGAAGGAGAAGAGTCTAGCATTTGTTGTTAGAAATGTTTTGTTACGATAAAGTAGACCTAGTTTCTGGTTTGTCTCTTATGCTTTGGAGAAGGTGCATATTAAATTTTAGTTCATCAGATGATGACTCCAAGAAGTTTTATGTTTGCTTCAGGTTTGAGAGTTGTGTTATTAGAGGAATTGATAGAAAAGGAGGATTTGTGGTGAGAAAGAGCGGGGGAGAAATAGTAATAGTCTGGTCTTTTTAGGGTTGAGGATGAGTAGGCTACTGGTTAGCCACTGTTCATTAGCTAAAAAGGTATGTTGAGTGAGTGGATGGCAGAGATGTTGTCAGATGGAGATGAGAGTGGAATTGTCAGCATACTGGATGAGGGAGCATTGTTTACAAGATGTGAGGAGGTCATTGGTGAAAATATTGAACAGGTGGGGGCCAAGGATGGAGCCTTGAGGAACTCCAGTTGGGATAGGTAAGAATGGTGAAGTGGAAGAGAGCCATTTAACAGACTATCTGCTGGATAAGTAGCTGGAGAACCAGGCTAGAAAGGAGGAAGATAGACTGAGGCTTGCAAGTCTGGATAGTAATAGAGGAAGGGTGTCAAATGATTTGGAAAGGTCTAAGAAGAGACAAGAGATAAGTTTGTTATCCAGGGCCTCAGCAATTATGGATAAAGGATAGGAGAGCAGTAGTGGTACTATGGTTGGGACGAAAACCATGCTGGGTGGGGTGTGAGAAGATCGTGGAGGAGGTATTTTAGAAGTTGTGAGTGGACGCATTTTTTGAGAATTTTAAGGGGGATAGGATAGCTATGGGACGAGAGTTAGATGGGTCTTTGAAGTTGCCACTTTTGTGTAGAGGTATAGTGAAAAAGGATTTCCAAAGGGCAGGTGCAGTGGATTCCTGAAAGGACCTATTGATTAGTATAGACACTGGGTAAGCTATAGAATCAGCTGCCAGTTTGAGAAAGTTAGGAGGTAGATTATCAGCAGAAGGAGAGCAGGGCTCGAGTTTGAGAAGGGATCGGATTTAGGAAGTAGGAACAAGGTGTAAGGAGAAAGTGTTGACCTTTGATGGGTTGGGAGGGGCAGTCAGAGGAGTAGTCTTGCCATTGGATGGTAAGAGTGCTTGAATAGTGTCAAAGTGTTTATTAAGGAGGGTAATCTGTTTCCAGAGGAGTTTATTTGGGGAGGGGTTTGAGGGGCAGCCTGGAGAAAGAATTTTATTGATGGTCGACCAGAACTTGTGGGTTGGATTTATTTAGTTGGGCAGTGGTAAAGGACTTTATCAGTATTCATTTGTCTCTTAGTAATATTTCTGAGACATCTATAGTTATGAAGTGGGGGTAATTTTCCTTGGCTTTGATCCAGGATTTCCAAGCTTTATCTTTATCTCTTTGAAGCATAAGGGATTTAGTTTCATTGGAAAGCCAAGGAACATAATTGGATTTTATTCTAATCTTTCTAGAGGGAGCTAGGGAGCTCAGAGTATTCAGGAAGATGCTATTGAAACTATTTACTGTGTCATTTAAAGAGGTGCATTTAAGGAAAGTCCAGTCAGTGAAGTGTAGATGTAGTTTGTATAGTTTGTGTTTAGATTTTGTAGTTAGGAGGGAGTATTTGCAATTTAGACAGCTTATGAATACATTGGTTGGGGAGGTTAAATAGGGCTGGGGAAATATCAAAGAAGGATGGTGTAGAATGAGTATCAGGCATAGGAGGTAGGAGAGTGAATCACTGGAGAAGGAAGGTGAAAGCGATATGAGGTTAGAGTAGTTAGAAAAAGGAGTGAGGTGATAAGGTATTACATTGTTGAAAGAGGGCAAGGGGGATTAGAGGGTGGGTATTGAAGTAGTTTGTAGGTGGAAGTGAAAGTATAAAGGTATGAAGTTGATAGAAAGCAGATGAGGAAAGGGGGGTGCAGGAAGTGATGTAATGCAAAGTTCGACAGGAAGTTGTATGGTAGTGAATGGTGGGGGAGGAGGGGGGAGGGAGTGGATGGTATAAAGGAAATTGTAATGTGTGTGAATGGGGGTAGGGTAGGGGAGCGAACAGAGCGGGTTAAGCACAGAGGTCAAGAAAAAGTCGAAGAAAAAGAGAAAATCAGGAGAAAAGTGATCTAATGTTAGAGACTAGTATGCAAGGTTGCTGAAAGAATAGTCAGTATAAAAATATGAGCAGAAACGCTTACAAGAGAACACTGCCCACAAGGTGCACAGGTAAATACGGAAAGTCAGTGCTGAAAGGCTGAAATAGACTAGACAGTGAGGCTGTAGAGAGCTATTGCTAGCAGCAAATGCCAGGTAAAAAAAAAGTATATATATATATTTACAATGGCAGTAAGAGACTACAGGTAGTAAAATAGGGCAGAAATACTAGCAAGAGAGAGACTAGACATATGTTTAGACGAACAGTAAAGTAAGAAAAAGGAGAATAAGCACAGAAACCGTATGAGGAGTGAGGGTAGCAAAAGAAAGATTTGGGGCTGCTGGAGTCTGCTTTTTGTAGCGACTAGCAGGAAGCCAATGTATTTAGCGGTTACATTACAGACACTAAGATTAATCAAAAATACTGGCTTATGTAGTAACTTCATGGGGCAACATACTTCAGTGGTATTTTAAAAGTATTTGGTGGCTCCCGGACCGATGGTCAGAGTTGCAGGGTATCAGTTAAGGTCCCCAAACCAGTGTTGCTGTTACTGTGGCCAGGAGAAAACCGAATGGAAAAGGGACAGTGCAGCAGACGCTCATGGAAAAGGAGACATTCAGCAGCAATATTGTATACAAAATCCCCAGTGCAAGAGTTTTGCCACATTATTATGCCTTTCAGTATACAGTCCTCCTGCCATTAATGTACCACAACCAGCAACAAGATAAGAGATTTCCAATTCTGTTTTACAGAACCTACATTTATCTGTTTCTCCCACGTTTAATGGACTTTACAAACATGTATGCAGCAAGTACACTATCTTGGGCCGCCAATATTAACCTTTCGTCTTTTTGTTTAAATTCACCTCTCCTTAACCATTTCTGCGTTCAATCCTAATCAACATGGTTGTTCCAAGAATTTTTTTATACTTAAAACTATACTTATGCATTTTCCACATTTCTTGCCTTCTCATCTGATCCTTCCTCACATTTTCTTTTTTTGGCACATTCAGTTGCTGCCTTCTATTTCTGGTTTTGTTTCCATTCCCGCTTAATGGCGATATGCTTCTGCTAAACTAAGCAGGGAAGCCATCTTAGACTTATTCTCCCATTTCAAAACTTTCACTACAGTTGGTTCTTGTGAGGTCAGCTGATATGTATGCAGTCTCACAACATGTAATCAATTTTGAGGAGGCCTATATCTACTTCAGGGAATATTTAATCTTGGTATGCACTGATTTTTATAAATCTGATAAGCATGAAGCATCCTTGTTTTCTGGTACAACCTATCCAACACCTTTTGGGGGCAGTCAATCACTCCAAAACTAAGTTAGGACAGGAAGGGCAAACTTGTTTACAGTTTGGAATTTGTTCCTTGATGTCAATGCTGTTTTCAACATTAATTTTAGTCTTAAAATATTCCTTACAATGTTTCTCATTTGTTTGCATTTTGTTTATACTTCAATTCCCAATTATTGATACACTCACACAAGTTCTTTTATATCACATTATTGTCCCAAATTGATTTCTTGGTGCTGCAGCTTTCCTGCTTTAAAGGTAGCTTTTGCACATGTATCAAGATCAAATGACATTTGTATACATCTGAAAGTTTTGATCACGCAGTTGTGCTTTCACTTCCTCATGAAAGCTCATCTGATGAGCTATACAGTTTTAAATCTACAAAATGATGAGATGTCTTTACACTGTCATTTTCTGGAAGCCAAAATGTAGCCATGACCTAATCTGTTAAGTACAAAACTTAATGGTTTAAGCCCAAGACAAAAGCGCAGCAGTGACAGTCATCCTGGAATATTATACTTTGAACTTTTATCCCTGGAATAATTTGTTGTTTATCATGGCCTAACTGCAAAGTGGTTTGCCACTGTTTCATGGACGATGTAATGTAATCAATCAGTGTAGGGTGTATCCTGTACATTTTAAGCACTCTTACCCAAGAATATGTGATTATTGTCAAATGCTCTGTCTATCCATGCCATACTTAGATTCTCCCCTTTACAGTTCATTATGACTAATAATCCTTTGTTCCATATGACTACTACCCTTTTGCTCCACTGCCATGATTGAGTTTTCTTCTAACTATAAACTCTGTCGTCATCAATTCCAGTGTGCAGTTTATACGTCACCAAAAGGCAAGCTATTGGTCTATAGTTTTTAGGATAGCTTGCACATTCACTCAAGTATGAGTACTGTTTTTTCCTGTTGACCAGGCTGGTGTCTATTCGTGGTTTGCATACAGCTAGTTTTTACTCATGGCCAAGTCTTAATGTAAAGATGTTAATATGTTTAGCCAGAAGTTACGTACTGCATCTGGGCCTGGGGTTTTCCATTTAGGAACTTTTCTCAACTTTGTCTTTCAGCCATTACTTCATCCCATTTCATATCCTGTACATTTGAACTTTATTTTACTTCTGTCCATTTAGCAATTTTATGTTCCACAGCATCTTCACAGATATTTCTCCAAAATCCATTAAACGTTTGCTTTTTCAGTGGTGTTTCAATTCCTTTTACCATGTTACCCAATTCACTATAAAAGCATTTTTGGGTAATCAATAAATTGCTAATTCTGTATTTTTCCTTTGTATTTAACTGCATATCTACCAAGTTTTTCTGCCTATGCTGATATTTTTAGTTTTATCTGTGATAGTGCACAGTAGATCCTGATCTGTTCCGATATTACACATGACTTTTACATCACGCCTACCAGAGTATTTTTTGTTGAACTATTCCCTCTTCTATACTCCAACAGTGACACTAGCCTCAATTGCTTTATAGTTCTCTGTTCGATATTTCCATGACAGCATCTGATTTCTCCCTTAACTCTCCCTTCCTATCCAGTGTTTCTGTGGTAAGACAATTTAGCTGCACAACAACATATCCTATTTGGACAGTCCTAATTACTGTGTTCATTTGTTTTGTCAAACTAACTTTTTGAATTTTACTGGACTGGGGGTTGGTATAGTGGTTAAGGTGTTTGCCTCACAAATACAAGGTACAGGGCTTGGATTCTCACCTTTGGAAGGGAAACTGGGCAAGCTTAAAATGGCCCACAAGGGCAGTTAGCTTAGTACTAATGTATCCAGTTGCTGACTTTCTGTAGTCTTTCCTTGATCTTAATAGATGTCCATTTTTATTAAATCATTCTTTTTCTAAACTGAGGGCATATTCTTCATTCTCAATTTCCTGCAGGCATTTTATAGAAAGTTCCAGAGCATCTTCCTGTGCCACACACTCCATTTTCATCATGTGTCATCCACTGCTCATTCATATGGGAGCTCACTAGCCTATCACTCCACAACACTAACTGCATCAGAGTTCCCAAAGTTCTCTTCCTTCTCTTGCTGTGCAACTTCAACTGAATGTCTGTACTGGTTTCCTATGAAAGGCTCCAAAGTATCTTCATATGGCAACTGATCAGACGTTTCCCGCTCCACTGGTTTCTCCTTAATTTGGGGATCTACTGCTCTACCCTGCTCTGATGTTATCAGATTTTCTACACCAAATCCTTCACTTCACAGGTAATCCATACCCTCAGTTTCTATTTCTTTACCTTCTTCATTACCAATCGTCTTTTCTACTTTGCTTCCGTGTTCTTATTTTTTTTGTATTGTAAACTTTTCCACGACCAGATGCCTTTGCCTGCATTTCTCTTCAAATACCTTTGGTGCTGCTCTTTTGGTATTGATTAGTTTTGCTTTCTCCTCTGCATTAACTACTGCACCATATTAAATCTTTCTTTCCCATGTCCTATTTCTTCACATGTTTCCTGCTCCTCCTGTTTCTCCTTACTTTGGGGACTCTCTTCATCATGCTGTGATGTAACCTGTTAGACCTTCTACACTAAATCCTTCACTAAGCAAGTATTCCATAACTTCATCTTCTATTTTAACTTCTACTTTACTAATCTTCTCTTTTTATAGTCCCTCTGCTTTTTTTTTGTGTGTGAAATTTTCCATATCTGAATGCCTTTGTCTTTCTCTTACAGTATCTTGGTGGCTGCCTTTTTTGTGTTGATTTAGCTTTGCATAAATATCGTACCATATCAGATCTCTCTCCCTCATGTCCATATTTCTTTACATCTTTCAAAGTCTCTAGATTTTCTTTATATTTTCACCCTTCCTCAGTCGCTTCTTTTCCCAAATGGCCCTAGGCTTAGTGGTCTATATAATGTTTTTCATAAATCTGTTGCATTAATGAACACATTTTTATTTGAAACTTCTAACCGTTTTATTTGTGGCAGTATTTTTCTTTCTAATTTCTTGTTTTAATAGCTCATGGCCCATCCTTTTTTGTGGACTGCTACTTCCTTCCCCAACAGGGGGGGGCCATCCTCCCCTTTGGCCTGGCTTAGTGCCATTGTAGGAATGTTTCTGCGTCTTGAAGATTCTTACACTAATTTTTTCCAGTCCTGGCACCAGTGCGCCTACTAGGATTGGGCACTTTTATCCTAGGTCTTGTGTACCCAGCTGTATTTTACAACCTCTTTGTCCATGATGTATGCTATATAAAACAGTCTATCAGTACAGTCTGAGATTTTCTGAAAAACAGGGTCCACCTTTTGAAGGTACTCACTACGGCTAGAGGATGAATGGAATTCCAGCAACACTACTCTCCTACACTTGCTGACTTATCTCCATTCTAACTTCACAGTGAAATGAACGGATAAGCAATCCATTTCAAGTGTACAGCTGAATTTTCGGGGTTATGCATTACACAGACAGGATATTGAGGGGATCTCTATACTTTGAATCTATAACATGAGAATTTCTACTCTGGCTTCAAGTAGCAACATGATTTCATTATGTACCATGAATGAAAGTGAACTCAGGGCCCAAGATCGCAATTGTACCAGATACACGTTTTTAATCACATTACATGGGATCTACATTAGGCCAATAAACAAATTATACATGTTCAAATACATTCACACTAATAGTAGTGTGTGCACAAGTATGTAACAAAACCTTTTGGCAGAAAACATCTTAATTTGAAACATGATCTATGCAAATCTGTTAAATATTCTGGAAAAAGGGAGAAACCTGTTCAGCTTCAGGATGGTTTTGTTTCATTACTGAAATACATGAAAAGTAAAAGGTACACTTTTTGAAGACAACGCAAAAGTACCAAAGCAGGGTCACCTGGTTAGGTGACTTGCTTAGAGTAGAGGATGCAATTATACAAAAAGGCTTCACAGTATGTACACCACTTTTATCAGCTCTAAAATGCCAGAGCTATCAGAGATACAGATGTTGCTGCTAGAATTACTATTTGAAAATGGCTAAAAATAAGTTAATAACCAAGTTCTAATCTTAAAACTACTGACAAGCCAGCAGACATTTCTGCACATCAAAGTTTTGACTTATGATATGTAGTCCAAAGCAGGGGATTATGCACAGTTAGCTGAACAAAATATTAAGCATCCAGTCTGAATAGGTTGGAAAGCTAAAGAATACTGTGAAATGAATATACAAGTCCTGTCACACTGGCTGGGAAGATTCACTGATCATGCTCTTTTCAGGTCAAAGACCCTTTCTCTCCCTCTCAAAAGGGAGATGTGAAAGTAAGCGAATAACAAACCTGCCACAAGTACAATTTAAAAAAGCACTACAGTGGAAAAAGCTTAAGGCATTCATTTTTTCCTGCAGTATACTCACTACAACAGTAGATCAAATCTTCACTGCTGCAGTAGCCTTAGTTATCGGTTATATCCTGCCAAGGATTTAACAGCTGGCTAGCCTCCAAAGCTTCAGGGCACATTACACATTCTCAGCCAGCTCAAGCTGAGCAAACTCGAGACAGACTTGTGTACCAAGCTTTTCAAAAGCTTTCATGCGAACAAAAAGGGAAAATGAGCCCTGGAAGAACAAATACATGTCCACTCCCTAGCATATAATGGGAGGAAGTGGCTACTACAGCAGAAAATTTGAATATCTATTACTAGTTACACAAATGCACTAAATTCATCATACTGCTCACTGCTTTAATAGCCCTAGCTATATGGGTAGATTACCCTAACTTACTATAATTGGGAGTTAGAAGGAGAAGAGTCCAGGAATCACTTTAAAATGGCCCCAGCAAAGCCTGATCTAGACCTACAGCAGGAACCAAGTTTCTAGTGCTGTGTTAAGAAAAGTGACTACAGAAGATCAAGCTGCATTCTCCTAGAACCCAACCCTTTCCAAAACCACCACAGATGAAGGCCCTGGTACAGAGGGCCTTAACCTTGCATGGAATAGTTTTGTTGTGGTGAGTAACATGCAATAGCTTTAGGCAACTAGATTTTCCCCAACTTACCTTCACAAGAAATCATCTAATCTGAAAGATTCAGTTCACAACCTCTCATTTTTGGGCTCAGGAAAAAAACAGGGAGATGGATAGTTTGGCTTAAAATAAATTTGGATACCACTTCAAGCATAAAAGCAAGATTACTTCTTAAAGAAACAGTCTGTGGAAAATAGGGTACGGCTGACTCACCATTAGAAATTGCAACTCCGACACCCCCCTTCTTGAAATGGTCAGAGGAGTAAAAGTGTTTTCCATGTTAAGAACCTCAAGTTAGCAAGGTTGGCTGGTTCAAACGGAGCAAGTGTTAGCTTCTCTAGCAAAATTAAGATCCCAAGGAGGGGCCACCAATTTTCTTGGAGTCTCTTATGCAAAACCCCTTTCAATACATTTTGACATGAGAACGTAAACAGGAAGATCCATGGGCAGATATTTACTGACATTTGATTACCAGGAAGTCAAGAAATGGTAGAGGCCCATTTTCAGCAGCGGCCAGGGGAGAAAAGCTCTAAAGTATTACAGAATCAACTTTAAAATTTTCAAAAATACAAAAACATTTACAGTTGAAATTATACTAAACTGGACAATATGGTAGAGATACAATGTATATGACAATAACATTCAGAGAAATTAAAGGTTAGTGTAATACAATTAGGAACTGCAATATGAAGAGAAAAAAAAACAAGGTTAAGGTATATTTAGATTGGGGAAAGAGAGAGGTGTGAATGGGGAGTAAGGAGGTGTAAGGTATGAATAGGTACTTACTCATATTTAGGCAAGTACCTGGGATTGAGTAAGAACAGAGGTTTTGCTTGAAGTCTTTCAGAATGGTTTTAAAGGACTAGAGGGAGGGTACTGACCTGATGGATACAAATAAGGAGTTCCAGGCCTTAGCAACATGATACAAGAGACCATGTCCAGCAAACCTGAACGCAATTGTGCTCTGACAGAATGCAGGATGCCTTGAAAGGTCTGTGGACAGAGACATGCGGAAATTGCTTATGAGGCTTAATACAGGAATAAGAAAGGCCAAAGGACAGTAACTTACATATTAGAGAACTAGCCCTAAATGGGTGATGGTTATGATGACAAACTACAAAACCTTTTCCATTTGCTAATATATAATTCTATTATCAGGGTTTCTTGCCTCCATCAGTGCCTGCTGCACGTCTTCAGTAAATAAAGGCCTATAAGGAACAAAGACCCCATCATCCAGGCAGTCAGCTGAAGTTTACTGATGTCTGGGTTTATCATATACCCTTGTTCTTGTGCGACTAGATTCAGTCTGTGAAGAAGCTTGTGGTAACCGCCCCTGGCCATTTCCAAAAGGGAGAATCATGGCTCCCTGGGCCAGAAGGGAGTCACCATAATGATCTTGGGAATTCCTTGGATATTACTGAAAATGGTACAAAAACATACACGAACACTGCTGTCTTTGGAAAAGGAAAGGCATCTTTCTTCAAAGCCTTTTAGCATGGAGTCCTGGAACAGAACCTTGTCAGTTGATTGCTCAGAGATGATGCAAAGTGGTGTACTTGAACTCACCACAGATGGATCAAATCTTGGAAGGCCCCTGATCTCATTTCCATTTGTGAGGGCCGACCCTGGTCATGATCAGCTAGTCTGCCACACAGTTTTGCTCTGATGGAATGTAGGATGCCTGGTGAGTTAGACTATGCCATGAGGATATATTCCAAGCTAACATGGCCAGTCTGCAAAGGGGGATACGACCTAGATCCCCCACGCTTGCTGATGTGCCACATGACTCTGGTACTGTCTGCACCCACATGCGATATTCCTGGGGACCAAAAATGGTTGAGTCAAGTGCCTTGATCAGGTACACAAATTCATATTTATTTGCTTCCATCTGTCCTTGGTGTCCCACACTCCCTGCACTTTTATCTGCCCCTCCTGAAATTGCTCCCCAAGCAATGTCCGAATCATCTATTGTGACTGACTGCTTTGGAGGAGGGAGGAAGAAGGGGAAATCTGGATTTAAGGATAGCAGTGGTCTCCACCGAGCATTTTCTGTAAAAGAAGGTTGGATGACTTGGGTTACCACATGAATCAACTTTCCCCTCTCTTCAAATCTCAAGCACCTCAGCAGCAGAAATGAAAACAGAACTTCCTTGTCCCAGAGCATTTAAAATCTCAGTTTTAGCATTACAATTTTGAGAATGCACCCAAGCCAACCCCTCGCATAACTGACCCAAGAGTAGCAGTAGCCCTGAAGGCAGTATTAGCATCATAAAAAACACTAACACATGTTTATATTACATGAGAAGCACACAACAGAGAGGCACTCGAAAGTGTTTCACCTTAACAGATTCTTTTGAGAACATGAAAAAGTCAGACGAAAAATAAAATGTGAACCTAGCAATTCAAAATTCTGAACGTTAAGCGGAAAATGTTCTTAAAGCTTTCAAAAGTTTCCCATCTTTGACAGAAGAAACAAGATAAAATTTAGCAATTTGTCTAGCAGAAACAATTTTGGATAGGGAACCCACTACAAGATCTGCTTTAGAATTAAAGAAAAAGCATTTAAGAGTCGGGGGACAGTCATACGTCCCACAGGAAGAAGAACGACTAAGGTAAACTACAAGCTGACAAAAACCGAGGAACAGCTAAAGAGACAGGAATAGACAAATGTAGCAAATCATAATACATCTGCTGAACAGGAATGTCATTTTGATCAGACTGAAGCGTTCATCTTAAAAGTTTCAGAAAAAGAAAGGTCTTCTGGAGAGAAAATTGAAGCACTTTACTCAAATCTCTAGGTTAAGCACATTCTCCTTCAAATCTATACTCTGACAGAAGATCAGAAAGTGAGGAGACTTTCTTCCCTGAGAAGGTAGGTCACATGCAGACACTAAACTCACTTGCAAATACCAAATCATTCCTGTCCATCGGAATTAGAAGTACAAGTAATTTTGTTTCCATTTCCTGTTAAAATCTCAGAAAAAAAGACCAACCCAAAAGCAGATATACTATTCAGAAGCTAAGGCTCCCTTTTCCAGCTACAAGGCAGACCTTCACCTAACCCCCCACCCAAAATAAGCAAATTCTCCCTTGCTCATGGATGAAAACTCAGGAAGTGTATCCCTCAGTCCTTAGTAGCTGTAGATGCTATACCAGAGGGGCCAAGAAAATTGACAGGTCTGAGCCAAATCAGACCACAGAACAGTCATCCATCGATGGCTGAAGCACAATTGAATCCAGCCTGGAACTCGAAGACTAAAATTTCTTCTTGTGGATGGGGGAAGGACAAACTATGAGACCAGTGACTACCCATAGGTTCAGCTAAGAAGGAAGCACCAAAGCCAGCTAGAGGAGCTTGAAAAGTTGGTAAATCTTATCACAAGAAAAAAAGGAAAGCCTGAGGTGTAAAAAAAAAAAAAAAAAAAAAAAAAAAATAATTGCAAAAAAAACCTACATAAATATGTAGGAAGCACTGAAACACCATCACAACTGTGACCAACTCAACATACAAAGTTTTGGCCAACAAAACCAAACAACTCAGAAAAAAGTTTAATTTAAAAAAAAAAAAAAATTATATGGAATGCTTTAAGAGGGGACTTTATCTGCCCAGCCTTGAAGGACCACTACCCGACAGTTCCATGAAGTCCACCAAAGAAGCACACTTAAATGCAAAAAGCTCTAAAAATTTTTGGTCTCTGCTTGACCTTGTGACAAAGTATGTGGAGGTTGGAACCCAAACTGCTTAGGATACTGCAGCAGTGATCTAATTTTGAACATATGAACTCAAAATACAGCTGTAGTTGCCAGTGCAGGGGGCTTGCTGCAACACCTGGTGGCGGTCGCGTGTGTGTGTGGGGGGGGTGACTTCAGCTAACATCCATCCTCTTAGCCAATGTAGCTCCATTTTGTGGAGGGACGTGCAGAACTCCACGGTTCACTCACTGCTCTGCACAACTGCATGAGCATCAGTGTGGGTGTGGGTCTTCAAAATATTAACATAGTATGGATGTTAAGCATACTGCAGTGTTTATCCACAGAGAAAAAAATGTGGTGAAAGACTGATTCCATGATAGTAATCAGCAGGTGTCAGTATAGTAGGTCAAGCTTTTATGGCTACCAGCTTACAGCTGCAGTACAGCCACATTGTGGTCCCTAGTACGCAGTGCAGTGAGGAGAACTGGACAGCTCTCTGGGATTACACTGTATATGTAATGTTGAGTAGCACACAGGTGTTACTGCGCTGTTAACAAGTATACCAAAATAAGTCTAACACGATTATAAACAGATCAATGCTAAATGATCTGAGTGGGAGAAACTGAACATGTAACTAACTTTCTGTGAACATTCCATTTTAAGAGTTACATATGGCCCTTAATTTTTTTTAAAAAAGTAACGGAGAGTTTAAAGGGTTAGGACAAAGGATAAGCCAGATCATTTCATATGAACCAAATCTATTCCTTTCTCTTAAGATGATTTTTTTCCAGTTCACTGTATGCATTTGTGCGCTCATGTAGGGTAATTGTATGTGGTGTATGCCACAGAAAGGGACATTTGTAACGGTTTTGTGGTATTGCAGACTATGTGCACTTGTGTGCTGCTGATTTTGTTTGTATGGTGCATTATACATTTGTAGGGCTGCCAGAGTAAAGTACTTGCTGTCAGTTACATGTGCATTAGTCTGAGTTGAGATGCTTTATTTAGTAAGAGAAGCACTTTGTTCTGTTTGTAGTTAGTTACACTGGTATGTGCCCATTTTGCCAGAAGTTGCGTTTTGTAGCTACAGCTTCTAAGGATCAGGACCTTACAATAACCCATGTACTGGTCCCCATTAGACACTGAAGTGGCACAATAAAGATATGATCATTGCTCCATGGCAGAGTGTTTTAGAGTTGAGGGTGTATGCATAATTGAAGAGTGGGCATGGAGGGCTGCTTATAAGATATATACGAGTGTGTACAGTTTAGAGTTGGATATACTGAGGAAATTTTACTGCTCCTCCCAAAGTGTGAACAGAATTTAAAGTAGATAATAGCTAAAAAAAAAAAAAAAAAAAACGTTTCATACTACAGGCTTTTTCCTTGCACGCAAGATTTAGAACATTAGTTATCCAAGTTTAAATGATTTCAGCAGTATCCATTGTCAAACACTTAACATTAACTGAACATTTTGTTGGGCTTTATTAGTGCACTGAACCATCCAAAATATTCCCTAATGTAAACATCTACCAAGATATAAAATGAGGCAAGTTGACTATAATTGTAAGGATAAAAATGTGAGAAGTAAACTTCTTTCGGCAGCTCCCGTTAGGGGTCACCACAGCAGATTAACCGTTTCCATTTCTTCCTGTCCTCTGCAACTCGCTTTGTCAACACCAACTACCTGCATGCCCTCTCTCACCACATCCATAAACCTTATCTTAGGCCTCTCTCTTTTCCTGTTACCTGGCAGCTTCATCCTTAGCATCTTTTTCCCAATATACTCTGAATCCCTCCTCAGCACATGTCCAAACCAACATAATCTTGCCTCTCTGGCTTTGTCTCCAAACCTTCCAACCTGGGCTGACCCTCTAATATACTTATTCCTAATCCTGTCCATCCTCGTCACATCCAGTGCAAATCTTAATATCTTCAACTCTGCCACGTCAAACTCTGACTCCTGTCTTTTTGTCATTGCCATTGTCTCCAACCCATATAATGTGAGAAGTCAACATGCATTTCATATTGAACAGTTTTCTAGAAATTGCTAGATTTGTCCATACTATGAGATGAGACATTTTATACAGTTTGCTTTGCAAGTGCTGCTCAACAATACAAAAGTAGAGACATAAGGGAATATTTAATGGCACATCAGCATGTAAGGCATAGAAGACGAATTAACTGAACTCTGTATGGCAGGACCATGTGTTAGTTTTGGCTGAAGAGGGAGGGAAAATGGGAGGAATAACCCAAACAAGAACAAACTCTCAAAAGTTGACTTTTAAGTCTTATTTTGGTAAAGTCTGTTGTCTTAGCAATTTGGTAACATTTCTGGAAGCCGTTTTAGCATGGAAAATGGCATGAAGAAAAACATTTTTAAGAACTGCTGCAATCCATTTAGTGACATATGTACTGTTGACATGCATTTAGCAATCGTCCATGAAAAGTGAAGTCAGGATCTAAATAGGACAAGACAGTAAGGTAACAACTTGATTGCTGTCCCCACTGCTTTCCAAAGAAACCGTTCTTCAGGATGTCCTCCCCATGAGGACATTCAAGACTACAAGTCAGCCAGCAAGGACTGCTTATTCTACTGTAAGAAGGCTTGGACAGAGTAAAAATTTACAAAAAGAAATTTCAGTTTTTGCCCATAACTGCCCTTTAATTTACAGTATCTCAGTCTAATGATCAGCAGTGAATAGACTAAAGGATCCCCAACTCCTTGATTACAGGGAACTATTCACTTGTCTCTACAGTATGCACCATCACTCCTTTTTTCCAGTCTAGTCAGAAATTGGTTTCTAAAGTCTTCTGCAGCCTACAAAGAAGCATCTGGAACCCAACAGCTGTCAACACGTGTGCACAAGTGTATACTAGGAGCTTAAAGAATGAGCTAGTCTGTTCTGGGCAACTTGAAATAAGAGCCCTCCGTTTCATTTACTATATTCAAAGTAATTTTAAACAAAGCTCAGTCATAATATGCGCATCAAGTAAAGGCAGGAGTAGTCAGAGTACATTCAGTTATCCAAACTGTTCAGCAGGCAAGGAAGTAATTAACAGATCTGGACTTCCAAGCTACAAATGTGTGTATTTAAGTCACTATGATAAAAGGAGTCATTTGGAATTGTCCTTGCAGCCTAGCACAGATGCAAGCCATAAGGTACTTCACCGTAAAAGCTCATTTTTCTAAGGCTACCTCGTGATAAAATCTCAGAATATAGGACTTCATGCTATGGGAACTTGCATCCAATATCAGATATCAAACATGTAATACCTCCACAAGCTCACTTTTTTCTTCTATTTAGCTGCCAAAGATGCACAAAAAGGCACACAGAGTTCACACTTCATCTTAAAATTATGACAAACTGAACTAATAGGTTACCAGGTTGGTCATCTGACAGCACTTTGGTTTGGTATGGGCTTGTGTAACAAAACCATAGTAAAGACTAGCATCTCTACCAAAAATCAACAGGAGAACAAAGCTACCAGCACTTCAATTATAAAAATGGCAGAGCAGCAAGCTACCCACCCAACACATTTAAACGTAGTTAAATTTATACATATCTAACCAAATCATAGCACACGTACTCCAAGGAAACATTATGAAAGCCACTGAATATCCTCAGCTGCTAATTAACCACCTGCTAAATTACCACAATTTTAACTGCAAGTTTATCAAATTCAAAAAGACAGGGACTGGTAGAGTTATAATTTGATTCCTGATCGTTATTAAAGTTTTTATGGATGTCCCTATTATGCAACCTTTCCCATAATTTTCTGGAGGAGAAAGCACGGACAAGTTGCTCCAAAAAAAGAATACAACTACAATTAAATTTTAATTGTAGCCCTGACTTTATGGAATGTAATGAAAGCTCTTATAATACTAAGTTCAAAAACACTGAATAGCTGTCTGGCCCTAATCATTTACCACAGCAATTAGTACAAAAACTAAACTGTACAATTTAAATCCAAAGGCGTGACTAGGTCTCAATGAAAAGTATCAATGGTTAGTGGGAGGTTTTTTTTTTTGGTCACTACCTCCAAGGTCAAACCTTCTTCTCAGCAGTACACGTTTCTTCCCATTTGGGACAATAGCCCACCAATCTATTCACTACCTGTGGCACACTGTGGTACATTCTACTGCAAGAGAACAAGCTTCAATTATGCACTAATGCCCCACACCGTGATTATGATCTGTACAATGCTAGTGCACCATAAGCAGTATGCATGCTTCCACAACCTGCAGCCTATCTGTGGTGCTAAGTCCTTTCAATGGAAGGAAATGTGGTCCCCCACCCCAGGTCAGCAAGCAGACACTTGCCAATAAACTGCCTCCAAAATGTTAGCTCCTCTTGAGCCTGGGATGATGAATGCACCTGAATCACCAGTGTGCAAGTCAGCCTCTCTCTCTACACTGGCCAGCCAGTGGTGTACAAGTGTTACAATATAGCCACTAATGTAGTAATAGCACAAAACTTTTTCCTACAAAGCCAATCTCTTCTCTTCTGCCAGGAATCCAGAATTGATTTAAGTTTGCCATTTGCACCCAATGACAGAACCATTAAGCCTCTCTGGACAGGACTCCAGCCCATCAGTTCCCCTGTACTGGGTATCCACACCATGGACACAGCTATTTGCAAGACTGAATTTCAAGCAGCCATAAGGGTGATTTATACCCTTACTGGTATACGGACAGTAGCAAGAGTTCATGGAATAGACCATACACCTGCCCTGCTGGGTGGGGATCAACCAACATGCATCACAGATGGAGCCACTATGCCCTCTGTATGCAAGTGCATGCAGATGTGCACTTGTAATAATTATATACATAATGTGGTGGCTGAATGCCACCATACCACAATAGTATACTGGCTGAATGTCTGTGACGAACCAAATAGCTGCCAGCCCAGATATCTGGAATTTTGTACATAATCTTATGTCATTTGTGAATATTAATATGATCCATAGGCTTGTTTTACAAATGTAATTAAACTATAAATGTGAATATTAAACTACTGCTGCAGACGTGCGTGAACTGTATGTTCTGTACTGAGCTTCAAGAATGTAACCACAGTGTATCCTGCTGGAAAAGAGCAGAAATGTGTATAAACTACTTACCTCTGCAGATGTGTTTTAAGTTGGAACATAAGAGTTAAAAACCAAGTAGGAAGAAACACTGGTGAAAGTCCACGATAAAACAAACAAACCAGTGGAGGAGGAGAAAAATGCCAATGAATATCCACAAACTGAAAGTGTAAAGGCACAAAGCACCATGTAGTGAAAACACAGGTTTATTAACGCAAAAAACTTTTAAGTATAACACGTTTTCGTTACACAATGCAACTTCCTCAGACAATATCAGGGAGGGGTCCCTGGGTATATATACACACACAGTTAATGAATAAATAGGTTAATTGATAGCAATTAACTTTAAAAAACAAAAAATTATTTTAAAATATTTTGAGAACATTTAAAACAAGTTCCATAACACATGTACATGAAAAACAATCGTATACTAGTACATATTACTGAATAAAATAAATACTGTGTGTAAAATATAAAAACTTGAAAACAAGTTATATGTTGATAGCCTTAAGCTTCAGCAAAGGCTTAATAGAGATGTAATCAATTAAACCAGGTTCTTTGTTTGATTCCAAAAGTATCTGCCAGTAAGTTTCCTGACATTCCAATTTCACCTGCCATGGTCCACCCCTTGGGTCGTTGGTAACACTTTCTAACACAAAAAACTGATTTTCAGCTGTGGGGCATACTAGTGTGTGCTTGTACAGAGCATTGGTGTTATTCTTTTTTAGTATATCATACATATGCTCGTAGATTCTGCGTTTTAATGTACGTTCAGTTTTGCCCACATAGTATGCCGGGCAGTTTAAACAACAAGCCAAATAAACCACTCCATGGCTGTTACAACTGAAATATGCTGTACCCTTGATGGTTTTATTTTTGACTGAAAGATGTATTTCTTCGTTGTGCACAATATAAGAACATTGTGCACAAGATCCACATCTGTAAGTACCATTGCGTCTATGGGAAATATGGACACTGAGAAAATCTTGTTTCCAGAATGTTTTTTACATTTTTCCCCTTACGGAAAACAGTTCTAATATCCTTGCCATGTATATTCTCTAGGTCAGTAATGTCCTTAAAAATGTCCCATTCCTTGCAAATAATGTCCCGGATGAGACCAGAATTTGCAAAAAATTCTGTGATGAAAGCTTTTTTGTAATCTAATTGATTATTCAATCTATTAGGGACATTGACAGATGGTCCCAAGCCTAAAATAGGTCTAAACCTATCTTTTCTACCCTCTTTGACTTGTTCCCATATATTGTAAATAAACTCCTCTGGATAACCTCTGTCCCTAAACATTTGGAACAGTTTATAACATTCTACTGAGAAGTCTTCGTCATTAGAGGTCATTCGGGAAATTCTGACCAGTTGGCCCTTAACGATACCCCTTTTTTGATGCAAGGGATGTGAACTGTTAAAATGTATATAACTATTAGAAAACGTAGATTTTCTATAAACGGTGGATCTAAAAGAACCTTGATCAATACTAAGGAGGACATCAAGATATTCAACCCCACCTTCATGTATTTGATAAGTAAATGTTAGGAAATCTGTGGTAGATGCCAAAAATTCCATAAAATCCTTTATAACAGCTATGGGCCCTGTCCAGAAAATGCAGATATCATCCAAGAATCTAAAATAAGCTGTCCAGTGGTCCTTAAAGGGACTGTTTAGAACAAATTTATTTTCCCCAAACAGAAAGAATGATGTCTGCATAAGTTGGGGCACAATTTGCCCCCATGGCAACACCTGACACTTGTTTATAGTATTCCCCTGAAAAGTAAATAAAATTATTGTACAAAACTAATTCCATAAGTTCCAAAATTACGAAAATATCATTGTTACTGATGTTAGGGCAGAGTGTAAGTGCTTCTTCCAACCATAATAACCTTGTCTCGTGTGGTATCACAGAGAACAGGTCTACCACATCTATAGCCAGGAACTTTAAATCAGGAACTAAAAGTTCAGGATTGACCAGTCTCAAAAATTCCCAGGAGTCTTTTAGTAAGAGGCCAGTTTTAGGCCACAAGCTCTTGAATTTCCAATCCAAGAACTTAGATAAAGGGGAGATCTTGGAACCTTGTGCAGCCACAATGGGCCTTAAAGGGGGATCCAAAATATCTTTGTGTACCTTGGGTACTCCAAAAATCGAAGGTACCCTAGGCTGAGTGTTATCCAAAAAAGTGTAGGTACTATAATCAATGGCTTCTTGATCTAATAGGTCTTTAATGGCCAAGTCAATTTTTCTATAGGCAATGTTAATTTCATTGAGGGATACTATACTGTATCTAGACTTGTTGTTTAGTATGGTATACATTTTG